>NW_006916225.1:18111-27584 GCF_000464535.1 Endocarpon pusillum Z07020
ATACTTTTTATATTATTTTATAAATATTTCTTGCTAGTCTTGTTTTAATTAATTTATATTTATAATTTATATAGAATAATAATATTTTTGTTATTATTATATTATTATTATAAGTAAATTAATTATTAGGCAGTTTTAGATTCTTTTAGACATTTTCATCTAAGCTACTAGGCAGCTTTAGACCTTTCTGAATATTCTTTATGCTCCTACTCAAGCTGAATCCTTTATTTGATATCACTAGTTTTATATCCTTCTTAATAGATGAATTTAGCAGTTTCTCTGATCCTTCTCTTACTCTTAACAAATTTATATTATCATTATTTATTAAGCTAAGGAGAAGAGTACTGCTAGGTATAGTTTTATCTATTAAGATATAAGCTGCATCTACTTTTTTCATTATTTGTTAAGCTAGAGAGGAGAGTACTGCTAGGTATAGTTTTGTCTACTAAGATATAAGCTGTATTTACTCTTTTTAGTATGCTAGTTTTAACTATTTCTACCTAGTATTAGGCAGTATTAGTATATTGAAAGATGCTTACCTCTCTATATTAGCTTGCTTTAATTTCTGGTTTGTTTATATAAATAAAGCACTTTGAGCTAAAGACGCGAAGTGTATTAATTTAAGGAATTTTCTTAGACTAAGCTTGCTTAAGGGATTACTTAAGCTTACTACTATTTTTTTTTTAGATCAGGATTATCAGAAAGCCTATTCTTGACAAAAAAGGCTACTAGGGCTACAAGATTCTAATAATTCTTTAGAAGTTAAGTATAAGTAAGCATTAACTATATAATAGATTAAGTAAATTACAAGACTTTTTTAGCAGTTTTATTTTAGCTTAATGTGTATAGCGTTATAGGTTACACTTCTCTTAAATTAAGTTCCTTTATATTATTAATATAAATAGCCTTAAGCCTTCTTTTAATTTATAATTCTGTAGTTTTCTTTTATATAAAAAATTATTTAGTAATATTTACTTAAGTAATACTAGTAAAGATAATACTATATTAAGTATAGTTATTAATTGCCTTAAAAAAATATTCTTTATTTTAATATTTTATTATTAGGAATTTATTATAAATATTTACAGAGATTAGGTCTAAGGGTGCTTTCGCTTACTTTATAAGCTTATGATTTTAGTTCTTTTTGGGTTCTTCTTAACTTTTGTTATACTACAAACGTTATATTTATACTTAATTAGGGATTTTATAAAAATAATATTAAGTAGATTTAATACCTTATAAAGATATTAAAGCTTTTTTTTATTAATATATCTTAAATAATAATGTTATTTGTTATATTCCCTGAAAATCTTTGCTTTTTTTGTTCCTAATTAGTATAAATAACTTATATTAAAATAAGTCTTTAATTACTTTTTAGAGTTAGCTCTTACTTTCTTTTAGTTCTTTTTGGCTTTTGCTATATTATAAGCGTTATATTTATACTTAATTAGGGATTTTGTAGAGATGATATTAGGTAGATTTAATACCTTATAAAGATATTAAAGCTTTCTTTTATTAATATGTCCTAAACAATAGTATTATTTATTATAATTCTTAAAAATCTTTGTTTTTTTTATTCTTAATTAATATAAATAACTTATATTAAAATAAGCCTTTAACTAGTTTTTAGTATTAGCTCTTACTTTTTTATGTTCCTTTATAAAGTAAGCTTGTTTAGTTAATTTAATAAGATTATTAGCTGCTTAAATAATAATCTATAAACGTTTAGCTCTTACTTTCTCGCGTTTTTTAATAAAGTAAGCTTGATTAGTTGATTTAACAAGATTATTAACTACTTAAATAATAGTCTATAAACGTTTATTATTAAGTCTTTTTGCTTAAAATATGCTTTTATTATCTAAAGTTCTATAGACTATATATAGCCTATAATTATATATAGTATGAAAATCTTTAGGAATAACGTGAGAAGTAAAAAGTAAATTTGCGCTTAAATAAGAAACAAATAAAGTATTATATAGTCTTAAATTATTATATAACAACTTAATATTTATAGTACTTCTTCTTTAAATAAAGAGAGTTTTATCGCTTATCTTAATTTTATGTCTATTTAATATATAGTAGCTTAATATTAATAGTATCTCTTTCCTAAATAAAGAAAGTCTTATCACTTACCTTAATCTTATGCTAACTTAATTTATTAATTATAGAATCTGATTTAAATATATTAATCTAATTAGTTATATAAGTGATTACTTTATTATTATAAATCTAATTAAAAGAACTAGAATTAAATTAAAATACTATTAAAGATATCTTATTTAGACAAAAAAAAATACTAATATAAAATCTTTATTAATATTAGTTAAAGAGTCTATTATTTTAATAGCAGTACAAACTTAATAGTTGTTATTACTTTTGTTAAAAGCTGTTTATTTAACAGATTAAGACATATTATTATTCTTAGTCTTACTATTATCTAAGTAAGCTTGTATTAATTTTGAAAAGCGCACAGACTTAGATACTTTATAACTACTCTTTAATAAGAGAGATTACTGTAAGGATTAATTTTGGCGAGACTAAGACTTATTTGATTTAGCTCTTAATACAGACTTCTTTTTGTACTCTTTAAGAAGGCAAAGAATAAGCTCTTAATTAGAGCATCTGAAGAAGTATGCTTAATCTTATTATATTAATAGTAGACAAGCTTTTTTCTGTTATTGACTAATAAAGAAAAAGATGATAATTGATTTAATAAGCAACAATAAAATTAATAGCCACACTTAAGGCTTTTAGAGACCTATTAATAAGAAGAACAATTATTAGACTTCGAAAAAGACGCTTATTAGCTTTAGAATAATAGATTTTTTCTTGTCTTTTACTTAGTACAAAATCAAGCGTCTTCTTTATCTCTTTTAGCTATATAAGTTCTTCTTTAATTTCGATCTTTTAAGCTCATAAAACATAATCTAAGGCTATAAGCTCTTTTAGTAGCACGAATATTAAATAGTTAAATATATGTTTAAGCGTTATTATAGCGTTTAGAGTTATATTATATTCTTTAATCTTTTAAGCCAGATTTTTTAGCTTGATATAAGTTATATATATGCTTTGCTTCTTGATTTTATATTTATAGAATCTATTAATATAGTTTTAAGTTATAAACTTTAAAGTCTTTTTATATTTACGTTTTAAGTACTGAATAAAAAAAGCTACTTCTTAATATTTATATATTATTTAATAATTATTATCTTTAAGTCCTTAAAAAATTAAGGATAATATTATAGTATTCTAGGCTTTAAATAATGACTTCTTGTTTTCTTTCTCTTATTATTAGATGTTAGATAAATCGTTACTAATTATATATTATATATTTACTAACAAATTATAAACCTTTATTAGACATTATTAATTTAGAGAGGCTATAGCTGCAAATAATAAAGTAAATAAATATTCTAACTAGATATTTTATTTTTATGCTATAATAAAGTGCTAGATGTCTCTTCTTAGTTAATTAGTCTATTAAGATCTAAATGCTTAGAGATTAAGAGTCTTGTTAAGTATTAATTAAGTCGCTTTTCTTAAGAGTTAGAATTACTATTAACAATTAATAAGTCTTAGAAATTATAAAAAATAAATATTTTATTATTTATATACTTAGTTTATAGCTTTTATAGTCTATTCTAAGAAAAATAATTAAATAGCTAAAAAGAAAAAAATGCTAATTTCGTTATACTTTTGTAGCTACTTTCGTAGATCTCGCAAATTAGATGTAACACAAAAAAATAGCTTTGTTGTCTAAGGTTTCTCTTCTTCTAACAAAATAAGCTTAACAGAAAAGCTTCTTAGGCCTTCTTTAGATGTTCTAGGTTTTTCTCTTGCGAACAAGATTAATTAGCTTATACAATAGCTAGTAAACGAAACAGAACATAAATAAAGTTCGACTTAAATAAAATAAGTGTAACAAAAAGCACTAAAAAAAGAATATAGCAATTTAGTAGCCTAGCATACTTGTTTAATTAAAGAAAGAATAAAATAAGCTAGATAAAAGTCTATCTAATCTATTTAAGAGAAGTAAAGCTTGCTAGAGCTGTCTTCTTAATTACTTATTTAGTAATCGCGAAGCTAGGCTTATAATCTACTAAAGTTCTTACTTTGTTATATTATGTATTCTTTTATTTAGGTTTTCTAGTAGCTATCTAAAAAGGATTTTATGTGCCAAAGGCATATAACACGCTAGAGTAGCGCTAAGCCGCTTTAGGATTTAGCTATACATTTATAGTCAACTTCTTTTAGCTGTTACAGCACCTTATACTACTTTGTAAGAAGGTTATTAGCTATATAGCTGTACCAGTATTAAGCTGTGTTACTTAATATAAAAGATAAGAGATTGCTTATATAGATTAGCGGGTATACTATATTATTAATATTTATATAGTCGTCTTCTATCTTAATTCTAATAATACTAACTTATTTAGATATAATAATACTAGCATTAATAGTAATAATTATTTATTTATAGTTATTAATACTTAAAACTAATAACTCTAGCTAGTAATATATCTACTAGCGCAAGAATTAATCTACTAATTACGTTCTTTATTAAGCTTAATTAACTTTATTATATAGATAATACTATAGAGAAATTCATGCTGTTCAGAGTCATTATTTATACTATTATTAGCTTTCACCTAATTAATACAATGTTTAAAAGCTAGTCACTTTAACTTAGTAATATTTCTTCTTTTATTAATGCTTCTTTTAATCTGTTTAACTAGTTTATAATCTCTTGCAAAATACTTAAGTTTATTATAATTATAAGATTAGATCTTAATTAGGTTCTTGTGTTATCTATTTCTAAATCTTACGTTTATAGCTACTTTAAATAATAGACTTGTCTTAAGATTTATATTAATTTGTACTTTTTTAAAAGTAAGTATTTATTAAATATTAGTTAGCTTTATATTCTTCTAATTAAGGATATACTCTTTCTTATTATTTAATTAGATTATTAGGAGAGCTATAATTAAGCCTAATATATAAGATAAAGCGTAAAGAAAAGGAAATAAAAGTGAGAATACAACACTCTATATATATGTCTGTGCCCCTTATTTCGCTAAGGCCAGGTACAGATAACTATAGGTACTTGTTGTCAGTAATAACTAGAATAGCGGCAGGGAGCTAGGTCTGAGATAAGCTTTGTAAGCCATAGTCAGTGCCACAGGGAATATGGTCCTTAGCGTAGGTCACAGGAGGATTTGTAATATCACCCCCTCTCTATATATAAGCTCCTGCGAGTGTAGGTCCTTATAGTGCTGTAGTAGGGCAGGGATTTTCATGGTAGTCTTGTGACGATTAGGCTCTTGTGAATCTTCTTAAGCATTTCTAGGTGATTATAGACATCTATAAATATTTATAACTAGCTATAGTTTCTTTAACTTGCTATAGGCGCCCCCTTAAGAGGCTGGGTATTTAGGGCAATATAAGGCATAGCTATAGTATTCGTAGAATTCTTATATAATCTTAGGGGTATAGAGGAGGTAAGTTACAGGCTTCTAGGTCGTTTTATTATAGCTGGTCTATTTGATTCTGAACTAGAATAGTCTTTTTTTAAGAGCTCTTTTTGCTTCTAAAATAATTTTAACTTTTTATTTTATTTTATTAGATATATTATTACTTATTATAGGTCTTAAGAAAACATCTATATAATATAGTCTTAATAAGGCAACATAAAAAATAAAGAATATTCTTAGGGATAAGGGCAAAACTAATTTATAAGCTATAGATTCTATAGTTTATTTAATCTTAAATAGACTAATTTATTTGTTATAAAGTTTCTTATATAATTGTTATATATAAATGTTTTTAGTGTTTAGTTATACTTTATCTCCTTTATAATATATTAAGGCAGAGTATTATCTCCAGTTTTTATTTATTATATTTATAATTTTTGCTTAGCTTTAAACTAGTTCTGTATAATAATAGTCTAAGAATTCTTTTATAAATATTAAGATATCTTTTATATAAGAGTTAAGAAGAGTCTTAGCTTAATTAAAGCTTATTCTAAGATTAAAGCCTTTATTAATAAAGAATAAGGACATACTTATAAATTCTGACTTATAATTATTTATAGTAAATTTAACTAATATAATCTATTTAGCCTAGTTATCTTATATATAGTTAATATAGCTTTATAAGTAAGTCTTTATTACTTAATTAACTTGTTTAAACTATTTATCTGTTTCTAAGTAATACATAATAAATAGTTTTGCTTTAATATCTAGTCTTTTATATAGATTATTCCAGAATTTACTAACAAATTATAAACCTTTATTAGACATTATTAATTTAGAGAGGCTATAGCTGCAAATAATAAAGTAAATAAATATTCTAACTAGATATTTTATTTTTATGCTATAATAAAGTGCTAGATGTCTCTTCTTAGTTAATTAGTCTATTAAGATCTAAATGCTTATAACACTAGAAAAAATATTATTAGATTTAGGGAGGTCTATAACAAAATTTATAGTTAGGTATTACTACTATTTCTTAGATGGCTCTAGTACCTATAGTTGATCTTAGCGTTTATAAGAAGGTTTTATATAACAATATATAGGATATTTGGCTAGCTATTTCTTTATTAAGTCTATTATCTTTAGCTAATAGAATTATTATTACAGAATCTTATAAGTCTTTGCAAGGCCTAAGTGATTAGTTATTAGCTATTTATAGTATTCGTTAATATAGTAAAGTCTTAGTTCTTCGTTTTCAGGAATCTGTAAGCGTTATTAGTAGTATAGTTTATTATTCTTTACTAAACAGTTAGCTAACGTGATTATAAGAGACCTTCTGACTCTGGACAGAACTTATTAGTGAGTTACATAACAAGGATCTTTTTAGGCAAGATTCTACTATATAGTAATGATATCTTTTTTTAGGATGGTTTAGGGCTATAAGTTTATTATATATAGGGCTATAGTATTATTTGTAATTGCGTCAGGGCCTTCTTCTAACTTAGGTAATCTCTTATAATAGCGTAGGATTCTTATAAGTCTAATTAGATAGACAGGAATAGATTCTGATATCTAGGGGTCTAGATTCTTTAGTTTCAGGATTATTTGCTTAAGGAACTTCTTTCTATTACTATTAGCGTTAGTAGCTTTGTCTTATAGTCTATAAAATAATTCATCTGTATAGCACTATAATCTAGGGCGGTACTTAATTATAAAGTCGAAATAAGAAAGGAACTTGCTCTAACAGGCTTGTTAGTAAGATAGTTATTTAGATAATATAAAGTATTCAAGGTTCCTGTAATCTGTTATAACTTGTACAGGTTCTTAGGACCCTTCTAGCTCTAGGTACTATTCTTTAAAAGTATAAACTATAGCTATTAGTTCCTTGTTATAAATTTTATAGTTGCTTTTAATTAGGGCATATCGCTTTAAGAAGTAGGCTACAGATTATAGGATCCCTTTATTATTAGGTTAAAATAGGACTCCTCTGTATATATTATCTAAGGTGTTAGTCTCTATAGTACAGGGTAAGTCAGGGTCAAAGTACTATAGGACTAGAGAGCTTATAAACATGTCTTTTAGTATCTAAAACACTTTTTTAGCTTCCTCTCCTTAGTTAAAAGAGACGTCTTTTTAAATAAGCTTGATTAGGGATAAGGTTATCTTTAAGAATTCTTTGATAAATTAATAATAGAAATTCGCAAATTCTATAAAGCTTTATATGTCTTTCACATTATTAGGCTTCTCCTAATCTTAAATTATAGCTATCTTCTTTAGGTTTATACGTATTTATCTAGATTTGCCATCTTCTGAATAGCTCTAGATAATCATTTCTAAGTATTTCGTCTTATAAACTTCGAATTCGTATTTTTCTATATTAAGTTATAGTCTAGTAATAACTAATCTACTTAGTATTATCTTTATATATTAGTAGTGTTTTTTTAATGAGTTGCTAAAGATTAGAATATTATTAAGATATATTAAGACGAATTAGTCTAAGATATCCTTTCCTAAGGCATTATTAATATAGTTTTAAAAGGAGGCTAAAGCATTACAGAGGCTAAAGAGGACCACATTTTATTTATATAAGTCTATATATATATAGAAGGCTATTTTTTATTTGTCCTTATAGGCTATTCTAATTCTATAAAAGGTAGTAATAATGTTTAACTTAGTATACTATATAGTTTTATAAAGCTTATTTAAGGTCTCTTGAATTAGGGGAATTAGGTATTTATTCTTAATTATAATAGTGTTTAAGCCCTAGTAATTTATACAAAACTATAGATCTCCTCTAAGTTTCTTAATAAATAAGACTAGAGCAGCAGCAGAGGACTTAGATATATAAATAAAGTTTTTTAATCAATAGTCTTTTAGTGTTTTGTTTAAGACCTCTAATTCGTTTTTAGACATACTATATAAGGCTTTAAATAATAATTTAGTATTTAGTAATAACTTAATCTTGTGATTTACTTTAGAGTAATATAATAAAAGCTTATTAGTAGCAGCTTTATTAAATAAAAATAGGAACTTATAATATTACTTAAAAAGTCTGATCTAAAGATCTATAATTTTTTTAGGTTTTAGGGCTTTCTTAATATTTCTTAATAATATTATAAAGACTATATAATTTCTTCGCTTACTTAGGTGATTAAAGACTATTACTCTTATTATAATTGGCGTTATAGTTATATCTATAGCTTTTATTTATCTCTAGACTCAGAATTTATTATTTTATACTTTTTGTATAACTTCAAAAGTAATAGAGTATCCTTTATTCTTCTAAAGGTAATAATTATAGTAGTGTTCTATATTATATATAATAGTCTCTAATATCTAATTTATTATCAGATTATGTTATTTAAGCTAGGGCATTCTAAGAATAATATTATATTTTAGTCTAAAGATAACAAATATTAATAGAACTTCTTAATAAATACTAGAAGGTACAAAGGATAAGGGAACTTTAGTAATATAGGTTATTATAAAGATCTGATTATTAAAGCCTACTATAGTTCTTTAACTTTCTAATTTTTTATAAGGGAAGAGTTATGTAAAAGCTTTGCTAATATATACTATTATAGAATAGCTAAAGTTAATTAAGGCTTAATATTTAAATTATTTAATATTATATTTAATTAAGAGGCACTTAGAATTAAGAGGAAGGTCTACTAAATATAGAAAAATAGAACCTAATTATATTACTAGGCTATCTACTATATTAGTAGTAATTAACCTCTTTTTAGTCCTCTGAATATAACTTAGTTTAGGGTTACTTTATTTAATAACTTTGTATTAACATAACTATCAAATAGAGGAAGAGGGGCAAGAAAGGCTAAGGCAATAAGTATAATTGCTCGCGAGGTTACTAAGGTAAACACCAGAGTTAAGGACGCTATAATAAGTATAAAAGAGACAGTATAAAGATTATTCTGTAGCTTTAGCTTTTCTAGGTATATATTAACTCTGTAATCTAGGCCTGCATAATAGTAATAAAGGCTT
>NW_006916225.1:27645-31571 GCF_000464535.1 Endocarpon pusillum Z07020
AATAAGATAGGCGGGGGCCAGAACTAAGATAGTTAGACTTATAAGCGGCTTTTATAACTTAGTTATTTATTATAATAATATAATATATAGTAGGTTATTCTACTAAGTATACTCTTAGACAAAGACTTTATATAACATATCTCTAACGTTAATTATAGCCAGCTTCTTTATAAGTTCCTTAGATAATATAAGTTAGAGTAATCTCTTAAGACTATAGTCCTGAAATAGCGTTCTTCTAGCGATCTGCTTAAATTCCGGATAGAATTTAGAGAAGAG
Organism: Endocarpon pusillum Z07020; assembly: GCF_000464535.1. Classification (NCBI taxonomy): domain Eukaryota; kingdom Fungi; phylum Ascomycota; class Eurotiomycetes; order Verrucariales; family Verrucariaceae; genus Endocarpon; species Endocarpon pusillum. The sequence continues at coordinate 27,922 of NW_006916225.1, forward strand.
TCAGTACATTTGCCTTATCTTTATAAGATAGCAGATGACAAAGTACTTTAGGTTAGTATTACTAAAGTTAAGCTTTAGTTCTTTAATTAGATCTACCTAATTCAGATAGATCCTTTTATTAACATTATTTAGAGTAATATCTAAGGTATAATTTATAAGTTAAGAGAATATATAATAAATATATAATATAGGTGTAAGGTATCTATCAGCATTAACTCTAAATTTTGAAGTAAGGCCTATCTTAGACCTCTCTAAGTCTTTATAGGTATTAGGCCCTAGGCTACTAAATATAAAAATGTCTATAATCTTTTCTAACTTTATAAGTATATATTAAAGTTATTAATTTTGTTATAAGACTATAATTATTACTAATAAGGTCTAAGCTATTAGGCCTTAAATTAGATCTTAGGCTAGGTGCTTAAAGGGCTAGGGAGTATAAATCAGAGCTAGACTATATATAAAGATAAGTATATAAGAGGGTTCTTATAGATTAATTATGTTATTATTAAGATATATTTAGGCGTTAGCTATAGCTTCTATAAATAAAAAAGACTTAAGAGAGATCTTAGACTCTTCTAAGGAGGAAGAGACGTAGAATAGGATAAAAGAAGAAGAGGTAGTGATTCTTTTATTGCCTAGACTAAGTAACAAGGAATAATAATAAAGAGAAAATAGATTAAGATAAACCTAAGGACTAGAAGATAAAAATAAGTAAGACGCTTCGTAATGTTAGAAGAGTTATAGTTAGGCCTAATATATAAGATAAAGTGTAAAGAAAAAGAAACAAAAGTAGGAACATAACGCTTTATATATATGTTTATGCCTCTTATCTTGCTAAGGCTAGGTATAGATAACTATAGGTACCTGTTATCAGTAATAAATAGAATAGCAGCAGAGAGCTAGGTCTAAGATAAGCTCTGTAAGCTATAGTTAGTACTATAAGGAATATAGTCCTTAACATAAGTTACAAGAGGATTTATAACATAGATAAGAAGGCGTTTAAAGAGTTAAATAATCTAAATATCCTTTTAAATATCTCTTATAAAATTAATAACTATATAAATCTATTTAATAATAATTAATAACTTACTAATATAAAGATTAATAAACTTTTTAATTTAGCTAGATAAGAGAAGAGCTTTTATAAAAATATATAAATAATGCTCTATCTGGCTTATAAGTATATAGATTTTCTATGTAATTAAAGCGCGGGCGGTTTACTACCTAAGCGCCTTAAAAATACTGTCTGGCTCTACCTAGGGCTCCTCCGTCTTCTTAGGGCTCTAGATGTACATATTAGCCACTCGACCAGCGTTACTCTATAGCTATAGCGCCTAGTACGCCTTAAAGGGTATAACAGGGCATAGAAAGGGCATTAAAAATAAATTACAAGCCATCTAAGGACGCTGTCTTTAGGCTATTATAAGAGCCTATAAAGCTACTACTACACAGGCGCTTAAGGTCAAAACGTTTACTCGCCTAAACGTTTACTCCCCTAATATACCTTTATGCAGAGATATCTATAGCTAACTCAACTTGCTATACGCTAGCAATAGACCTTTATAGCGTGATTGAAACCTTAGCAAGCCGCATCTGTTGACAAGGTCAAGGCAGCAGAGGCAGGCAGGCCGAGCCCCTTATTATCTCTTTTTACTCACTAAAAGAATGGATAGAAAGCTACACAGGTAGTCTATCCTGTCTTAAGGTAAGGAATCCGGGCACTAACCCTTTATAGCGCGTCCCTCTTAATATTAAAATCGCCTCCTTAAAAGAGATAATAACCCGGCTGTATATATGCGACTTATATACGTTGTCTATACGCATGTACTATAATAGCAGTAGTCAGAATAATAGGATCTCAGCTATAGCTGTAAGTGTAACTACACACCTTTTCTGCGCCCTAGGCACTATTAGTAACGCGCAAGTATTCTATAAAGAACTTACTAGTATTCTTCTTACGCTTAGGCTCCTCTTAATCTGCTCTAATTCCCTTTTATCTGATTATATAGCTATTATTTACTCTAATAGTTAGGCAACTCTATAGTTTCTCTTAAAGGGTAACCTAACTCATTCTTAATTACTCTTTAAAGATATTTATTTAATTATTAAGGAGCTTAAGCAGAAGGAAATCTTAACTAAACTATAATAATTACCTAGATATAAAGAGATTAAGGGCAATAAAATAGTAAATAACTATATTAATAAAGTAGCAAGGGCTATAGGCCCTCTCTAAGAGTCTATAACTTGCTTCCTTTTTATAATTAAAAGGATTATAAAAAGAAGAGTCTAGAAGTGCTAGAACTAGTCCTAGAAAAATAGAGTATAAATCTGCAGAATTGCTAAGCTCTCCTCTTGCGTTTCTCTTATAAATCGCAGGCTTTATGCTGGCCGACTAAAAGTATATAATGCCCTGCTAACCTAGCTTAGGACTAGAGTAATCAAATTTAATGCCTTTCTCTTTAAACGCTAAGTACCCTTTGTGCCTAGCCCTTACTGCAGATGCGGGTTAGAGACTATAATAGTATAGCACATCCTCCTCTTCTGCCCTACATGGTCTTAGCTCTAGAGACGCGTCTTAAGCGACTACCTGTTCTCTAATAATAATTGGCGTTATAGTTATATCTATAGCTTTTATTTATCTCTAGACTCAGAATTTATTATTTTATACTTTTTGTATAACTTCAAAAGTAATAGTAACCTGCTAGCCTAATTCTCTCTGACTGTATACAACTTACAAGCAATGCGCTCTTAAGTCATCTAACTTTACTATTCTCTTTTATTAACTTCTTTCTGTAATTATATAAAGCCCTTAGAGCTTACTTTGAGTATATTGTCTCCTTAATCGTTATTTATTTTATAGCCCTTTATATAGTTAGGCCTATATAGATTTACATAATAAATCTAAAATAAGTTAAAGAAGAAAAAAGATATATATATATATATAAATTTAAAATAATTTTAGATAAGCTATAAGTTATTAATAGTCTTAATGCTCTAAAATAGCTTATTACTTACGGCCTTCTTTAGGATATAGGCTATTCTTATAACTTTATAATTATCTAGGTTATTTAGTAGACTAAAGATAATATATTTTTATAACTCTTTCTTTATTAGATATAAATAAGCTAAATTAGATTAATAAGGCTAATTTTCAAAGCTCTTAAGCTTCTCTTACTTCTTATAATTATTATTATTAATAAAACTTATCTTACAAAGATTATAAAGAACTTAAGAGAGCTTTAAGGCTATAAAGGAATCTAATTAATTTAAGGTCCTAAAAACTACTAGCTTATTTAAGACTTTTTAGAATAAAGAGTTAGAAAATATTACTAATTAGGATCTTCTTTAATTACTTAATACTCTATTTATCTGTTAGCGTTTAAAGAGTGCTCTTTAGGCTTATAACCTATTAAAAGTAATGTTAATACTGCTTCTGCTATTTATAAATATCTATGCTTAATTAATTAATTAATATAGTAACTTATATAAGAGTTATATTTAACTTTTATCTAAAGTTTAAGTGTGATCTTACTCTAGTGGCTAGTGGCACTATACCTATTTCAGCATAGCCCTAAGTTATATAATAATTACTAGACTAGCGGCTTAGCAGTAATTTAATAATAATTACTTATTATTAATTAAACTTATTT
>NW_006916226.1:0-4542 GCF_000464535.1 Endocarpon pusillum Z07020
TAGCATACTTATTAAGCTAATAAGAAATGTTGCTTAGCTAATTTTCACTTAAGAGACTTTATATTTGTTACTAAGAAGCTATAGAGAATAAATAAACCCTTTAACAAGCTAGACTATCTTATTGCAGGCCTCTTCTGCATTTTAGAAATAATAAGCCACTCCTATAAGCTAGAGCTCTTGTCCTCTTATTATATCTCGCCATTATTACACACAGATCAGCTACGTAAGGCAGATAACAATCCTCTCCCTAGCCAGATTCTTACTCTGTCTTCTGCAGTTGAAGTTAACAGAGATCTTAAGTAAAAGGTTAAGAAGATTCTGTTGTCAAGAATTAATAGAGGTTGACTAGAGTACAAAATACAATGGCAAGGATAGGACCCTGACAACATATGGTGTACTACTGGCAACTTACGAAACGCTCCTTTAGCATTACAAGCTTACTATAACACGTACCCACATTAAGATTATAAATTAAGAATTATTAAAAAGAAATAGCCCTTAATAAGCTTGTACTAAGCAGCTGTTCATCGTTCAGACAGCTAGAATATAGATTCTTACCTTCTTATAGTATCCGGTGTTAGTACTCATTAGCGCAGTCGCTAATGATAAGGAAGCCAAAGAGAATCCACTGTGATTGTGCGGGCGTAACACATGCGTTTTGTACGTGTTGTGACCGCGCACTACACTGAATCAGAAAATACTGGGTTTTGAAAACTATCTGACTCTTGTTTATCTGACTTGTACTCAGACCTGAAACTAGTCTTGTAACTAGTGGATGTGATATCATTCTAAACAAGAGATAGGACACCTCTGTACTTGTCCTCTTCTGAGTTCACGCGTTATGTGTAAGTAGGTAATAACTCGCTAGTGAGGAGAGGAAATCCTTTAATATAGACAAATTACTAATATTTAGCAGAACCTTATTAAGACTTAGAGTCTTATATATAAAGAACCTTATTAAGGTCTTAGGGCTATTAAGTAACAGATCCCCCCTAAGATGTTATAAGTAGTCTAGTATATATAGGCTCTATAGAAATATAAGTAATCTATAAATAAAAGAACATTTAGAACAAATTTAGAGCACTTATTAAAGTGAAACTATAGGTGTAGCTATATAATACTTGTTAAAGCATAACTATAAGCGCAGCTGTATAGTACTTATTAAGGCAAAGCTATAAAAGTTATATAAAGGCATCTATTAAGATATTAATGACATAAGCTTAATTAGTAAGTAAGGAGTTAATATATAGCTGGCATGTGTATACCTTACAAGTCGCCTACAAGACACAGTTAGTCTGTATAAAGGAGACTTCTACAGATAACGCGAAGGGAAGGATCTATAGATCTGACATAGGGTGTAATACATAATAGTAGCCACTAAGGAGACTGTCTGTGTAGCCTGAGAGGACAGCAGCGTGTGTTAGTATATAAAAAGTCTGGGACAGCTATCTCACTTGTACTGAGAGCCTGTAAGAAGCATGCGTTCTACATGTGGATCAAAGTGATATCGTTCTAGCTAACGCCAGTGCTATATGCTTATAGAGTAAACTATAATTAGAGTGTGGATAAGGGTTTGGCTGGGCCTGAATCTTAAGTACGTTGTCAAAAGATAAGCCTAAGGGCAAGAGTCCTGAGCTTGTATAGGAAAATGTGGCAGAGACCCTATAAGGAGATGCGAACTCTGTATTATATTAGTAGCTAACTAGCTAGTAATATAATAAAATCGTGGCCAAAGCATAAAGGACAGGCTAACAAAGATCAAGGAATAGAAACTACCTTAGATGAACCCTTACCAGGAAGCACGCCCCTTGAAAGCGTTATACGCTGTAGCAGCAAAGCGAAACATAGTCAATAACGGGACACAGAGCTCCTTAAGACCTACCGCCACCTATCGCCCAGCATAGACAGGCAACGCCCTTAGAAAAGAGGAGAAGGAAATTATAATCAAGATATCTGATAAAATAGAGAAGCGTATAATGCGTAAGAGAGAAGTAAAGAAACTAGTAAAAAGGATTAAGAAAGCGGCCCCTAGACTTATAAGGGTAAACAGAATAGGAAATAGAGACATTAAGGTTATAGTCTTAACTAAGGAGGCAAAAGCCGCCCTCTTAAAAGATACAGAATAGATTAAAGTAATAAGGACTTTAATAGCGCTTTAGCAACACATCTTCACAGTTATAATACATAATATCTAGGTAAATAGAGTAGACATTACTAAATAGCTAGAAGAGATTAAAAGGCTATAGACGCTTAATAGTAACTTATATAAAAATATTAAGATTATTAAGATAGGCTAGTCAGCTAAGGCGATTAAAGATAAAAAGACCTTTTCCTTACTCCTAATTAAGGTAAAAACTACTAAGATAGCAAACTAAATACTAACTAAGGGGTTTATTATTAATTATAAGCTTAAGCATTATAAATAATTTATATATAGCCGCCTAACCTAGTATTATAATTATTAAGGTTATAAACACTTAAGCAAGCAATATAAATAACTTATATATTATAGGTATTATATAACTCTTTATAGTATTAAGAAGTATTCTAATAAAGAGGCTATAAATCGCTAAGGTGATTAAAGATAAGAAGACCTTTTCCTTACTCCTAATTAAGGTAAAAACTACTAAAATAATAAACTAAATACTAATTAAAGGGTTTATAATTAATTATAAGCTTAAGCATTATAAATAGTTTGTATATAGCCGCCTAATCTAGTGTTATAACTATTAAGATTACAGATATCTAAGTAAGCAGTATAAACAACTTATATATTATAAGCATTATATAGCTCCCTATAATACTAAGAAGTATCCAAATAAAAAGGCTATAAATTACTATTATTACGTAGTCTGTATATAGTTAAGGCACTAAGTATAATCGCCTTAAGAACAAATAACTAAGGACCTAACCTTATTAAAATGCCTTACCCTTAGCAGAGCCTTAGAACGCTCTGATAAGGACTATTAAATACATGAGTTCTGCTAGCGACTTAACAGACTCCAGCTATAATAGTAGTATAGTAATATTCTTAACTCTGCTAACAAGGCGCCTAAGAAGCGATAGCCTTTAGCACCTTATAGATGCTGAATTCAGGGAAAGGGCCTTTACTAAGACTAAATGCGGCCGCCCGCCTAGAAAGCTTACTATTATAGGCCTTAATAACTCTTAAGAGAATAGCCCTAACAAAGAAGTTATAATATATTAGATACTAAAACTCTACTAATTCTATAGTATAATATGCAGAAGAATAGGGTAGGCATTATAATCCTACTCTTTAAAGATAACTATACTCTTAACTATAACATTATAGCTATTTAAGAGCTATAATATAATCTACAAATATATACCTTACTTAACGCTTACAGAAGAAGCTTTACTCTGCTTTATAACCTAAGAGAAGACACTAGTATATGCTTTTATATTAAAGACAATATAAACATTAATAACTAAGAGGTCTATTACAAATCTCTTAATATTATATTGCTAGTAATTTAAACATGTTTTAATAATAAGCTAATAATAATATATATCTATAATATATATAGCAGGTCACCTGCCTTATACTTAGTAACAAAGGCGCTCCTTATAATATTAGTGCTTTATAACCTTCTAGTCAGGCTAGAGGAGCATGTCTTATTAGGAGACTTTAACTTATATTATCTATATTAGAGCGAAACCTTATATAGCATTAAGTATAAAGTAGCAGAGCAATTAATTAATCTTATTACTAATACTAAACTAGAACTAGTTCTTTCCCTAGGCACTATTACTTAGAAGGCGAGGGGCCTCTGCTTAACTATTAACCTAGTATTTATTTCTGTCTTATTAATCTTACGACTTAATTACTACTAAGTAAAACATAACTTATGCTAATCAGTCAACTACCTTCCTTTCTTAACTCAGATTATATATAGAGAGCACGCCTTATACAAAGAGGCTAAGAAGGGCCTAGATCTGAGATAATTAACACTTACGTAGCAGAGATTTAAGACTATCTTAACAAGATTATTAGTAAAGCAGTTCTATAAGCATAATAGAATGCCTATAATAAGTCTTTCTAAACCCTAGAGTATTTAGAGGTAGTAAGGAATATCTGTCAACTTCGCTATATATAGATATTAATAAGACAGGAAGAGGACTAGGCGCGGTATTAACAAGTAAATAACCGCAAAAAGCGAGCTATTAATAAAGCTAAGCGAATCAACTTTAGAATATGAATTAAACACACTTATAATAACCTTAGAGGTCTATAGAGACTTACTAAATAAGCAAGAGCTAATAGCTATTACTTACGTAATTCCCTTAAGTTTATACCGCTAGTAACCTAGGGCGTTATAATATATATCTTTAATAACTAGATTAAGGTGCTTAAAGCTGCCTTCTTCTCGTTACTACTAAAGGTACTGCTTAATAATATTAAAGACACAGTAACGTGGTTCATAAGCGTCTAGCGCATACAAGCGTCTGGCGCACTTTCCTTCTATCTTATAACTTTGTAATAATTTTATATAGCCATAACATAAAAAAATTAATTATTTT
>NW_006916226.1:4562-7376 GCF_000464535.1 Endocarpon pusillum Z07020
TTTTTTTTTTGATCTTTTACTTAATTATTATTATATAGTCTTTTTTTATATAATTAAATTATATAGATTCTTTATAATAAATATACTTCTAACTTATATATATGTTTTTTTAGTCCTCTAATACTTTATAAGGATTTTATTAGCCTTATAAAGAGTAATTTAAGGCATATTTTACTTTTTTGTAATATTTCAAATTAATATTTCTTAGCTTATATAAATAACTTTAACCCTTAAAAGTATTCTATCATATTAAGAATAACGTTTATTATATAATCATAATTGAATTTTAGCTAATAATTAAAAGACTGTTATTTTAAAAAAAAGTGCACCAGACACTTGTATGCGCCAGACGCTTATGAATCACGTTATACTTATAGACACATTACTATCTTATAACTATTACTAAAGAGGAGGTACAGAACGCTATTTAGTGCATAAGGGCGAATAGAGCCTCAGGCCCTAATAAGATCCTTAACAGGATCCTTTAGGCCTGTGTTAACTAGCTCACATCTACGCTCACTTACTTATTCTCTGTCTACACATTACTAGGATACTATCCTTATGCTTTTCAAAAGGCCTATATACTAGCTCTAAGAAAACCTAACAAACTAGACTACTTATCTCCTAAGGCTTATAGATTAATAGCCTTGCTTAATACAATAGGCAAGACGCTAAAGTCTATTATAGTATGACGAATTATCTTTTTAGCTAAGTAATATAATACTCTCCTAAAGATGTAGATAAAAGTAAGGAGCAACCGCTTAACTAAGGTAGCGCTAAAGCTCCTTATTAAACAGATATATATAGTCTAGAACTAAGAGAAAGACAAGATAGCTTTTTTATTAAGCATAAATATAGTAGGCGCCTTTAATATAGTATTATATTAATAATTAATTTATAATCTAAGAAAGCATAAGATCCTTCTTATAATTACTAAATAAGTAATAAGCTTCTTATTAAATAAGGCTTCTATACTCTTTATAAGTAATAAGATATCTAAGAGATTTAAGGTCTATATAAGGATCCCTTAGAGCTCCTTAGTCTTGTTTATTCTCTACCTGTTTTATAATACGGATTTATGAGATATTACTAATTATTAAAAGACTAAGATAAGCGCTTTTAGCTTTATTAATAATATTAATATACTTATATCTAGCTAAAGCACAAAGGAGAGCTATAAATACTTAGAGCAATTATATAATAAGTACTTACGCTAGACCTACTATTATAATATTATCTTTATATTACAAAAGTATAAGCTAATTTATCTTATAAGAAACCTAAGAAAGTTTAATATAAAAGCAACAATTAATATAGCCGGCACCCTAATAGTAATAAAAACAGACATTAAAGTACTAGAACTTTAGATTAATACTTAATTAAAATAAGGCCCTTACGTTAAAAAGGTGCTTTAAGAGATAACTTAATAAATGCTTATACTTATAGCTTTATTAACTTCTATATAAGGCACTTCCCTCTTATACGTGAGACGCATTTATAACGCTATTATTAAACTAGTAATAACTTATGTATTAGCTATTTAGTATCTTTCTAACAAGTTATAAGGCACAAAATCAAATACTGCTAAACTCTTGCCTATCTAGAATAGATGCTTACACATAATAGCTAGGGCTTATAAGGCCACGCTTATCTTAGTCTTTAAAGCAGGACTTACTCCTTATCTCTTTTATTATTACTTAATAATATCTAGATAGACTCTTATTACAAACTTATAATTATAGGCATAAGGCAACTTATTTATAAAAGTTATCTTCAGATTATTAAGAAGCTTAACTTATAACGAGAACGCCTCTATCATACTATTACAATACTAGGTACTAGAAAGTATAGCTAACACAAATAACGCCTTCTTAAGCTTAATATAAAGATAAAGCTAAACCAAGCCTTAAAATGCTTTCTGCTATAGGAAAAACCCTTATAAGAAGCGGCTATACTACTTATAAAAGTGTAATAATAATATTAGTCCTATTACTAAATAGTTAGAGCGTCTTAGTTAAAGAACTAGCAATCATTATAAAGCGCCTACTTAGTAATACTCTAGCAAGCCCTAAGCCTTATATAGAGTAAGGAAATTAGTAAGCAGAAATTAAGAATATATCAAGGCCTAGCTAAGATACAAAGCTCTCTTACTATATAGCTAAGAACTAATAAAATAGGCTTTACAGACTTCCTTTTTAAACAGAATGTTCTAGACATCCCCTTACTATTCTATAAGTGTAGTTAAAGAAGACAGACTGCCTAACATGTGGTTATAGACTGCCCGCTGCTCTTAGACAGACATAAGATACTTATTGCTACTAACATAATAGATTACTACTATCTCCTTAATAATACAAAGGCCCTTAAGATAGTAACGCTTTAGCTAATAAAGGCTAGGGCTTTCTCTTAGTTCTTATTTGCGGCTAAACAACTTTATGCCTAATTATACTGTAGCTATAAAGCCTTATGTATATTGTTAAAGCGCCCTAAAGAACTTATCTACTTACTAGTAGTAAGGTTTTTCCTTAGAAAGGTTTCCTTATATTTATTCTTATTTATTATTAAGAGTTATAACTATTCTTAATTATATATATTCCTTATATAGACTAGCCCTAGACTAAGACTATATTAATATAAGAATTAAATAAATAAATAAATATATATGCTTATTCTTAAATCCTTATATCCTTAATTACTTATATAAAATAAGCTCTACCTAAGATTATATAATATAGCATTAAATAAGTTTTTTTATAATTCTTAAACTATTATAATATTATATAAAGCTACTTTAGGGTCTTATAAAAGCTGTGC
>NW_006916226.1:8231-13090 GCF_000464535.1 Endocarpon pusillum Z07020
TAAGTTACCCTTATATTAAGGATCCTTCTAATCTCCCTTAGATCCTTAATCTTAAAGATATAAATAAAGTTCTTCTTAAATTTATTTATCTTAAAAATATATTAAGAAATAATTACCAAGTTGTTTATCTAAGTGCTAATAATTATCCTTTTATTATTTATAAAGATACACAGGTTAGAGAGAAATGGTTCGAAACTAAGCTTTAATAGACTAGCTGCTATATAATTATACTAATCCCTAACGGCTTACTTTAGACTATATAGGCTTTTTAATATATGCAGAGCCATCTTATTTAGTATATCTACCTTATTAGGCGGCGACATATATATCATCTCTGTATTAGTGGATTCTGTAAATGTATTATTAACATCTATTTAGTGATATTCTAAGTTTTCTACTGCTATAATTACTAGTAATACCCTTAATAAAGTTATATATATTGTTAAAGCAAAGGTTTCCTTATAATTAATACTATATCTTTATAAGAAGTCTTAAGCTATAAGTCTAGCTTTAAATTAATCTACTCCCTTATTTTCTATATACTTAATATCAAATACCTATTTACTTATAATAATATTAGATCTTATAAGAGGGACAACTTGCTTCCAGGTCTTATTTACTTATAATATAGTGAGTTCTTACTTAATTATATTAGTCTAGTCTGTGCTAAAGATAGGGTTTAAGATTATCTACCTATATATTATTAAAATTAGGATCTTCTGCTAACATACTATATATGCTCTTATAATCTTTTGATCCTATAGTTTATAGTACTCGTCTTTATTATCGTCTTAAGCTTGTTTACTTATTACTTGTAGTTCTGCCTTAGTAAATCTATTTATTTGTTATTAAAGACCTAGTTTTATAATATCCTTTTCTATTTCTATTATAATAACCTCCTTATCTTTCTAGCTACCTAGCATTAAAGGAACTTTAATTAATATCTTAATAAGTGCCTTTATTAATAAATTAATTTCCTCTATTATTAATATAAGAAATGCCTAATTAGTTGAGCTAACTATATATAGTATAGCCAAATTTAGTTTAGTATCTTAATTAATAATAGGCTCCTTTTAAGGTCGTCCTCTTAGTATATAATCTGGTAGAGAATTGAGGGTCCCTCTTATATAAAGATTAATAGTTCTACTCTTCTAGAGTTTATTAAATGTCACAACTAAGGAATGAGTTACATATCTGAGATCTAACACGTAGATACAAAACTGTTTTATTATGTTCTCTTTATATCCTATAAATACTTTTACTCAGCCCTGGTCTATTAGCTTATCTTGTCTTCCTGATGCTGGTAGCAACTTTGGATTCATATACAAATAATACTTGTATCCCTAGATCTAGATATGATTGATTAAGGGTTTTGTCCTAGTCTAGGCTTCCTTAGAGGTGATCCTTTGTCCATCTACCTCTAGGCCAACTGCAGTTTAGTTACATATGTATACATTAGTCTTTGCTGCCTTATCCTATAGTTTAAGTAGCAACTCAGATTCCTTTAATATTGCTTAAATGTTGTTTTCTGTTGTCTAAATTATATATTCGGCTATACTGTTCTGACTTAAGGTATATAGGATAATATATTGCGCCCTAATTCCTATCTGTTAGCTCTATTTATTAAGGGTCTGTTTAAGTTCTCTAGCATTATTACTTTAGATCGCCTTTAGCTTTATCCTTATAATAAGTTCTTTATTCTAGCGCCACCTCTTAAGATAATTCTTTACTCTCTTTTAATCCTTAATTAGGATTACTTATAACTTCCTAGAATGATTATTAATAACCTCTAGGAAGTATTAGGCACTACTGAGTACTATTAAGAAGGGGCTACAAATATTAATTAATATAAGGTCAAGAAGATTAGCCTTACACTAGAAGACTTAAGCATTTGTTTAGTTTCTTATCTTAGTTAGATTATATACTTTATAAGTGTCTATCTTACTTAGCTTATAAATCACTTTTTATAATATTATAATCTTATATAAATCCTGCAGTTTCTTCTCTCTTATATAAGTAAACCTTCTATGCTATAACTAATACTATTCCTTTGTAGTATTAGTTGTAGCTTTCTTAAGGACTATTTATTAACTATAGTTAATAGCTTCTTCTTATTAACTATAATTAGTAAGTAACTCAGAAGAGGCATTATAAATTATAGTCTATAGTAGTGTCTTTGTCAGAATAAAGGGCCTTAGCAGTATATCAGATTTGACTATATTATATATAGCTAAATTTACTAAAGTAGATTATACAGGATAAGTAGACTTTGTTACTTCAGGACTTATTTAGTTAATAATAAATATAGAGACCTTTATATCTGACAGCTTTAAGAATTATATTACTATTCTGATCTTATATATATAAGGCCTTCTTATCAAAACTGCTTAAGAGCCCTGATTTATATAATAAAGAACTAGAAAAAAAGCTAGTACTTAGATTAAGTATATATAATATATTTGACAGGGTTATTACTCCCTCTTTTGTATATATCTAGGTATATTCTGCCCCTTAAATACGTAACCTTAAGTCTGCTAAATTTACTGCTATTTCTTTAATTCTTCTTAAGGGTCCTCTAAAGAGAGAAAGCTAGTTAGTCATATAGTCAGATGTACCAGTATCAGCAATTCACTTAAGGGTCTTACGGGTTGGCTTCTCTAGTGCCGTAAAATAGACTTCTGCTCCGCCTTCAGAGTCAGAGGAAAAGTCCTCTACACTTATGCTTTCTTCCTTAACTATTCTCGTCTTTAGCTTGCTCCTCTTGCATCAACTTACTTAAGCTCTGTTAATGATCTCTCTGATCTCTTTTATATGCTCCTTAATATAAGGGCAATTCCGCTTTTTATAATGGCCTTAACAGGGAAAATATGTCAGCTATTATAGCAGGCGTTCTTAAGGCGAGGATGTGTTTTCTTAAAATTAAAAGTGGTGTTCACATATTATAGATCATTAGGATGATTATTAGCTAGAGGATAACTAGAATTTCATTGACAAATAATGATATTATCTAAAGACGACAAAAGTATTACTTAGTAAAGATTCTTTCTCAAGGAGTTATTGTATAAGAGGTTCAACATTAAGGAGATGCTCTTCTTAACTATTAATAGCATCTCGTATAGTATTATATTCTGGAGGAAGGGAAGCAAGAAGCTATTAGAACATCTAGTGTTATATAATAAATGTTTTAAGTAAGTTATTAGTCGCCTTAATACATCTTCCTAAGTACTAAATCTCTATCTATACATCTTTTATGCTCTCCTTAGGCTTCTTATAATAGTTAATATATTGCTATAAGTAATATTTATTTATTAATAGTCTTATCTTTATATATTTCTTCCTTAATATATCTTATATTTTCTTTACTAATACATATTCTTTTATAAGCTTTTAATCTCTGTCTCTAATACAGATATAAATAATGTATTATGCCTTTGTATCGTCTTATCTTTATGTATTTCTTCCTTAATATATCTTACGCTTCCTTTGTAATACAGATATAAATAATGTATTATGCCTTTGTATCTAGCTTCTTTGCCTTTTTAATAAGTACTTTAATATATACTAATATTAGCCAGATTTCTTCTGCTTAAAAGTAAAAGATAAGAAGTTTAAACTATTATTTATAATTAGTATATATAAGAATTAGTATTAGTTGTCTCTTTATTATAGTATTATCTATTTTAATAATAAAATAAAAGAATAATTAGTATAAAATTAAATTAACTAAGATAAAAGAAATATATACTCTAATTATTACAGACTTTTAAATAAAGAAGGAATATATTAGTTGATTATTATTATATTTAGTTAATTCTGACAGAGTTAATTAACTTACAAGCTATAATAAGCTAATTTCTGAGTCTTAAGATAAACTATAACATGATTAATATCTCTGCTCTTAAATCTACAGACTTATAATTCTGTAGCCCTAGAGTATTTAACTCACTTATGTTCTATAATTAAGTATAACACAATTATACCTCGCTATAAGAATAGCAGCTTATTTAGTAATCTTAATTAGGCCTTTACTTACTATTAATGTCTATAGCTGTTCTGTACCGGGCTTATAACCTGTTAAACAGGTATACAGATTAAGAACAGTTATTAATACTATTAATAGTTACTTCTTATATACAAAGTAAGATCATAGTATATCTACACATTAAGTGCAGATCCTGCTAGCATATAAATCACGTAGTATTTCCTGTGTTAATAACACAGGAAATCCTGTACTATACCTAATTAGGAATAACCTGATCAGGCAATATTTGGCTATATATATATAGCTAAATAGTACAGACTATAGTCTGCTAATTGGCATGCATTCTCAACAACCCTAATATATTAAGCTAATTAATTTATTATTATTAGATTATTATTTTAACTTATACTTATAAGCTAGTAAGGTATAATTAATATAAGAATATATTTAACATATTAAAGCCCTTTTATATAATATAAATTATAAATAATAAGAAGACCTTAATAAATAATATAAATCATCTTTAACTATATATTATAACTATGTCTTAAAATACTATTAATCCTGTCTAGATTTAGTAATATTAAGATAAAGAGATACTAAATTACGCTAGTATTATTTATAAGATTAAATTTCTAATATAAAAGATTACATTTTATTTAAATTATATACGAATTATTAAGAATATATATTAATTAACAGATTATAATCTATATTATTTAGCTATATATATATAGCCAAATATTGTCTAATCAGATTATTCTTAATTAGGTATAATATAAGATTTTATGTAATAGTAATATAAGATATATTATATAATCTATACATTAGAAGAATCTATACTTAATATACAGATGTACTATAATTTTACTTTATA
>NW_006916227.1:0-8936 GCF_000464535.1 Endocarpon pusillum Z07020
TTCTATAAAAAAAAGAAGATTATTACTCTTTATTTATACTACTTATTCAATATATTTAGTTATAATGACAGACACTCATACTCAGACAGTCAACTTTGTATAAGAGTCAATTCAAGCGTGGGAAGACACTTACAGAGGTCCTCAAGAAGTAGTACTGTAGCATGACGTTCGGCTTCTACTCGATCCCATTCTGTATCTCTGCTCGTACAGGCAACAACAACACAACGCGCCTACTACCGAAGGAGACGCGTTAGCAACGCGAAACAAACACACCACACTCAATCCATCAGGGAAGCAAGACCAGACCAGCGATCTAGCTACAAGACTAGAACGCGTGGAAGAAGCACTAACACGGCTAGCCCCAAAAAACCCCATCTCAAAGAAAAAGCTACAGTCGTACGCAGACGTTACATGACAAAGCGCCATAAAGCCCCCTGCTAAGCTCATCGTCAAGAAACCTTAACTAGCTAATCAAACGATCACAGAAACCACAAAAATAGTCGTATAATTCACAAGCAATCAAGAAAAGGACAGAATTAATAAACTGTCTACAAAAGAAATCATAGAGACAATTAACAAGGAACAAGACAATCCAAAGGGAAAAGAATGCGTTGTGGCAGCGCAAAAGCTGCCGAATAGGGAAATTGCTCTTCACACAAACAACGCAGAGTCTCGTACGAGACTTCAAAACAACACAATCTAGACAAAAGCCTTAGGCCCTCATGCTCAAGTAAAGACCAGAACGTACGAAGTTCTGCTCAAGTCTATACAGATCAAAACGAATTAGAACGAGCAAGAAATTGCTGACAAAATAGAACAAGAAAACACAAGAACGTTTCCAACACTGAAGATCGCACGCCTAAGATAGTTAAGAAGAACCCTTATAAAAGGCAAGTACAACCATGCAATCTTAGAGTTAACATCCCAAAGATGGGGCCAACAAGGTCATCCAAAAAGGACTGATTCATGATATAGAGTTTAAATCGATCGTACGATATGACAAGAAACTACAGATTCGTCAATGTTACCAATGCCAGGGCTTCGGACACCCCACCACTTACTGTCGAAGAAAGTGGACCTGCGGACACTGTGCAGGAAACCACAGAACAGGGACATGTCCCAAGAAGACAGATCAGAAGGCCGTATGATGCGGCCTCTGCTCTGGAGGCCACAAGGCATGATCACTAATGTGTCTAACCCGAGAAAAGGAATGAGCAAAGATGAGATTTAACCACCAAGATAAGGCTTAGAGATTCGTACACATAGCTACAAATAAAGAACCCCCCCCTCCCCCTCCTTAATCTTCTACTCTCTTACTATAGACCCTTACTCCTACCCTCTCTACCTTATCCCCCTCTCCCCCTTCCCCTTTCCCTGACAACAGTCAATCATAGTCGCTTATATAACAAGAACCAAGCGAGTTAGACAGAGAATAGACTCAAGTCGAAGGAATACATAAGAGAAAAATGGCCTAAGGCTGACTTATCAGCTCTAGAAATAAGCCTAAAGGAGACTCTGTACAGAGTCACGACATTTAAGATCTCCTTATAAGAGATCAAACTATCTTAACAACGAATCTATGTTAGAACACCTATACCAACCCCAAACTCTCAAGATTCTATAATATAATGTTAACAAGTCTCGCAATAAAGTACTTATAGGCCTCTTACAAGACCCTAAAGTAGCATTGTACAACATTATAGCAGCTCAAGAACCGTGGAGAAACCCACATAACGCTATATCGTATAATCCTAACCAGAGCCCGTTTCATATAAGCGATTAACAACATGTGGACTCAAGAGTAAGTACATACGTCAACAAGAGAATCTGTACAGACAAGTGGTCAGAAACACACCACTCAAAAGATCTCACGACTATCACACTACAAGTTCAACCCGAATTAACAGATCCGAACACGAATCCTATACGAATAATCAACATCTACAATGTGTATCACCACCAAACCACTCACTCTGAAACACAGGAGACTAAGACGCTCTATACGCTAAGAGAAGCTCTTCAAATGACAGGAGAGCATGTGGTTATAAGGGACTTCAACCTTTATCACCCTAGCTAGAGCAGCCCCTCCTATCTAATGCAATACAGACTAGCTGACACTCTCCTCAATATTGTATAAGAGGCAGATATAGATCTCACGCTCCCGCAAGGCACAATCACAAGAGACTGCTTTAGAGGAGACTCGTATAAATAGACAATTATTAATCTAACCTTTGCAACTACAGCACTAAGATAACAACTAATATAATGCAGAGTAGAACCAAAGATAGAATAAGCGTTAGATTATCTCCTAATCTGCACAGAGTTTAAATAAGGCAACACGGATCTACTGATTAAGTCATCCCTGAAAAGAGTATAAAAAAATCTCAATACTAAGAAATTCTACGAACTTCTAAATCTTTATACAAAGGACATAAACCAATACTCTCTGACGTTACGAGAAACAATTAATTAATTCACAGATAAGTTGATAAAAGTCATCTCAGAAGTCACAAATGACTCAACTCCTTAGTCAAGACTAAGTCAATAGAGTAAGAGCTACTAGACGAAAGATTGTCAAACAGTAATAAAAACAACTAGAATCGCACGAAGACAATTCACTCTGAATCCATGTCTTGAAACGTAGCAAGAGTTTGTACGAACCCGAAGTCGAAAAGGCAAGATACTAGGTAAAGCAAAAAGAGACGAATTCCGAAACGCGATGCAAGAAGCTGGCTTTAAGCCAAATGGTATCTGGAAGATCGTACAATAGGCAAAACAACGATCCTAGAACCAAACCACACAGGTCTCATTCTCAACCCTTAAGCAAGGCTCGTATGAAGCAAGAGATGCAGAGTCTAAAGCAAAACTGCTACGAGATACAAGCTTCCCCCCTCCCCCAGAGATCAATCTAAGTGATCTAGAAAACTTTCACTACCCTCCAGAAAATACTTAATATTCTTAAGAATAGTAGTCAAAGTATTAGAGCTTACCTAATTAAGACAAGTCTTAACTAAAAGCTAGGTCTAAAGAATTAATTAAGTAAAATAAGAAGTGTAGTAAATAATACTAGAATATCTTTAACTTAGGTATAAACTAATAATATAAGTTGACTATAAAGACTATAAAACTATCTAGGAAATAAGCGTGCTTATATAGACTAGAAGATTCGTGCTTAAAGTTAATTATTCTGATTACCTCTGATTATTATTAATAAGTGCTTACCCTGATCACCTCTGATTATTATATTGTCTAGGTCTAACTATATATATAGTTCAGGGTCTAGTCCTGTCTAAGTCTGTTATAATTCCTTTATAGAGTGCTAGGCAGCTCTGTAATATCTGTTAGTGCTTAGTGTGTTCACATACTATAATATATTACTTATAAATAAAGAGACCTTTATAGCTTTAGATACTATTTTAAGGAGCTAAAGAAAAAGATATCATAGATATTAAAAGCGAACTAAAGGCGCCTAATTAATAATCTACTTAATACTAAGAAGTAACAAAGAAATAATAGGCTTTAGAGGCTCTCTTAATAAAGTAAGCAAGTAGCAGAAAAGCTACATATAGACCTTTATATTCCTGCCTTATAATAAGATAAGAAAGGCAAGCTAACTATATTAGATAATAAAAAAGCCTAAATCTTAGCAAAGAAATTCTTTTTAGCACTTTAGGTCAGCCTTATAAATCGCCTATAACCTATATACATAACTTAGGCGAACTAGGTAATAATACTTGATAGCTTTGTTTGAGCAAAGAAAGTATTAGTAGTAATTAATAAGCTCTTAAGCGGGAAGGCTATAAGGCCGGATGACATCTTAAATAAGGTCCTTAAGGGAATCGCTATAGAGATTATAGCTAGACTAACGCAAGATATTTATATAGTCTTTGCACATGATATGTTCCTAGTATAATATAAGAAATTAATTATAATAGTTCTGTACAAAAAGAGCAAGAAGGACTACGTATTGCCTAGTAGTTATAGGCTAATTGCCTTAGAGAACATACTAATAAAGGTTGTTAAGAAGGTCTTTGTAATCTGCCTAAGTAATATAGCAGAATAATACTCTCTGCTCCTTTAGACCTAGATAAAAATAAGAAGAAACAAATCTATAGCTTTTGTAATAAGCCTATAAATCTCTTATATTTAAATAGTATAATAGACACAACTAGATAATATAGTCTTAATATTAAGCCTAAACCTTTTAAGGGCCTAATAACATCCTTTATAATAATGTTAGGGCTTAACTAGCTAAGACAAGTCTTTTAACTAGAAGCTAGGTCTAAAGGATTAATTAGGTAGAATAAGGGGGACAGTAACAGATATAAGTATGTCTTAAACTTAAGTATAAGTTAATAATATAAGTTGATTATAAAGACTATAAAACTATTTAGGAAATATGCATGCTTATATAGGTTAAGAGATTGTCTTATAGCTACTTACTTATAAGCACTTATAAGCGTTACTTATTAGTCCCTTCTTATATAAATATCTTGCTTAAGGTTGTCTCTATATAAGCATGTTCTTTCGCTAAGCCCTTTATATAATAGATAAAGTATTTCCTTTGCTATAGCGTAAGAAATATATAGGACTAGCCACACACTCAGATAATAGTGCTAATAATATATTTATAACAGTATATAGAACTCTTATTATTAAGCTATTATGCCGCTAATAAAGACATCTATATAGCACATAGCTTCTTATATAAGTACTATAGAATAAGAGATTAATATAACCTTTTTAAGGAAGTATAATTTCCTTTAGAGAAAAGCTACTACTTCTAGCCTTATAGATACTCTGTTAGATCCTCTATACAGGTTAACTAGTAGTACCCCTTATATTTAATAGAGGAGTATATAAAGTAAAGCGTTAGCTATACTATAGATAGACTCCTTAGCTTACGTTTTAGTAATCTATAAACTATTAACTTATTTTAGTTTTAAGCTATTATAGTAAATGTAAGCTTAACACTTACTTACTACCCTAAAAGATAATATAAAACTCTTTTATCTATAGCACAGCTATTAAAGAACTTATTTAGAGTTATTTAACTATGTAAGAAAGTTGTTGCTCTAAGAGTAACATAAGGTCTATTTAATATAAATACCTTATACTGTACAAAGGTTTAAGAACTATTAAGTCAAGATAGTTTGTAATCAAATAGAGAAAAGAGAGAGTAGCAAAGTTTGTTATCCTTCCTTAAGCAACCAGAGGCAGAGTTTAGACAAAGCCCCTTCTACAAATTAAGACGCCCTGCGTATATTAATTAAGTATGCAGAGAGAGCAGCGGATAATTTATCAGCTCTCCTAGTCTTTATAACACTAGTTAACAAGAATCAGACGTACGTAATAGCGTTTATACTAATATTAGCAGCTACCTATAAGAAAAAAAAAGCCCTTCGCCTAAAGAAGGAGGCTAAGCATTAAGAAGCCTTCTAAGAGAAAGAAACTTAGGAAGAAAGATACTAAGACCTTAATAGAGGCACTAGTATTAAGATTAAGGCTCTAAAGAATTAACTCTATAATAAAAAGAAGATTATCTAAAACCTCTGTAATAAGATTATAATAACTCTAAAGCTGTAAGTTCAAATAAAATCTTTATTAAGAACTCTAACAGAATAAGAATTATTGCCTTAAAGACAGACCTTATTAAAAGCGACTCTGAGCCCTTTAATAATACTTAATATAAAGATAAAGAAGCTGCCTTACCTAGAGATTTTTAAGAATAGACTTCCTTAGAAGTTTCGCTCTTAGTTATTAGTTATAAAGATAAAGTTTATAATTAATATAGCGCTTTTTCTAACAAAGCTATCTAAGGTCACCTATATATAATTATGTATAGATAATAACACTTAAAAATTACTTAGGTTATATTTTAAGGACTTTAAAAAGGCCTAGATTTCTAATATATTTATAGATCTTTTAACTTAATTCGACTCTTTATTTTAATAAAAGACTACTTATAAGGAGTATTACTACTTATAGTAAGGGTAGTAGGACCTTACTACATTCTTAGAAGATTTCTGATAGCTTTCTTATAAAGTAGAGGTCTAAGAAAAGAATTAGATTATAGACCTTTAAGATAAGATTTAAAATAATCTGAAGTAAGTAATTATTCTCTGTAAATATATATTAATTTAGGAGATGATTACAAATCTAATATATATTAATATAAATAATTAATATATTACCTCAAATAAACTAGTAGCTAGCGCTAATATACTAGTAAAACCTTTGATTCCTAGCACCTATTAATCTGCTAGCAAATTAATAGTAAAGAAGAAAAGGCTAGTAGCTAAGCTACAACTTCTGAGAAATGTATCTATAGTAAGATGCTACTATTATAAGAAACTAGAACACTATATAAAGGATTACCCTTAGGTACAAGAGTAATCAGGAAAAGAGCTACCTGCTACTAAGACGTTATAAGCAGGCCTAGTAATACAACTAATAGAAAAGCTATAAAGATCCTTATTATAATAGTAGAGAATAATTTTAAAGCTTTATTTCTAATTAATATTAGTATTAGGAAAAGAAAAGAAAGATTAATAATATCAGTATTATTAGATATAGAATATTAGTTAAGCGTAATTATAAATTATTAATTAGCAGAATAACTTTATAAAAGATTATAAATTAATATAATAGATTTAACTAAACCTATTCTTATCTCTAATTTTGCTAATAAGATTTATTAATCTATTTCTTAAGCCCTTTAAAAGCTTATATAGATTTTGTATAGAATAATTAAAATAATCTTCTTTTAAGTGCTAAATTTATTATAAATATAATAGTATTTAAGTCTATATAGCTATTATTATTTATAATTATATATAGATATTAGCTAAGAATAAGCTTTAATAAGCTTAAATTTATAGAGATAATAAAAAAATATATAGCCTTAAAGAAGACTAAAAACTTAGTAAGACTAATAAAAAAAGGTTAAAAGTAAGTATAAGAGTATCTAAAGACTATATAGTTATAGTAATAAGAGTAAGCAAATAATTACTATTATAGGTAACAAAGATTCTTAAGCGTCCTAAGATAGCCCTAGCTATTTCGTGATCTTTACGCTCTGTTAAGGTAAAAAAGACTCTAAGTAATAAGATAATTATAGCTATTATTTATAAAAGGAAGGTTAAAGAGGCTAGAGCAGCCTAGCATAATACTAAGCATGTAAGCATTATAGTATTTAAGCAATTATTAATTATCTTTAATATAGAAATATTTACTATTATAATAAAGAATATAAATAAATATATTAAGAAATAAATCTAGTTAAAACTAGACTTAAAGGAGGTTCTTCTAATAGAATTTCGAGAATTTATAAATATCTTCTTAAAAAAGGCTTCTGATACTTTTCTGGAGCACAGAGAAGAGTACAACTATAAGATTAAACTAGAAGCAGGTGCTAAGCTATTACAAATATAGCCCTTACGTAAGATGAGCCTAAAGAAGCTTAAGATAATTAAGAAATACATTAAGGAGCATCTTAAGAAGAGATTTATTAAACTAAGCATTACCTTATTCGTATTACTAATTCTTTTAGTATAGAAACCTTAAGAGAGACTTTATTTTTATATTAATTTTAAGGATCTGAACGCTATTATAAAGAAGAATAGTTATATTATCCTTTAAATTAATAAGACTATAAGTCTTTTTAGAAAAGCTATAGTCTTTTCTAAGCTAAGTATTTAATAGGCATATTACTAGATTTGTTTAATAACTAAGAAGGATTATAAACTTATTATATTTAATATTACATATAATAACTACTAATATAAGGTATTGCTATTCAGATTAATCTTTATACTAAAAATATTCTAACACTTTATAAATAAGAAATTTATAAAGGTGCTTAAAAAATTTATTATGCTATATCTTAATAATATCTTAATCTTTAGCTAATTAAGAAAAGAACATAAGTAATATATATAAAAAGTCTTATAGATTCTCTACAAAAGTAATATTTAGGCTAATATTAAGAAATACGAGTTTTATATGTAGTTAGTAAAGTATCTTAATTTGATTATGACTCTAAAGGGCATTCAGATAAATCTAGAATATATATAAGTCATTTAGGAATAAGAGAAACCTAAGCTAGAAGATATCTATATAGTATAGAGATTTCTAAAGTTTATTAACTTTTATTAATAATTCTGCTTAAGATTTAGTAAAGTAATAAGGCTACTAAATAACTTATTAAAGAAGAATATAAGGCGTATTTAAGATGATTATTATATAAAGACATTCTAGGCGCTAAAGAATCTAATTTTAAAGAAGCTAGTCCTAACTTATTTTAATCCTAAGAAGGAGACAGTTATAAAATATAATACTAGTAATTATATTATTAGTAATATACTTTTGTAAAGAGGCAAAGATAAAGAACTCTATCTAGTAATGTTCTTCTTAATAAGTATAGTATTAGCAGAGTATAATTGTACTATTTATAATAAGAAATTACTAGCTATTATTTACTGCTTTAAAGAATAATTACTAGAATTACACTTATTAAGAGAGAATCTTATTTAAGTACTTATAAATTATAAGGCTCTAGAGTATTTTATATTAATAAAGAAACTAATACATTAGCAAGCATACTAAGTAGAATTATTATCTTAATATAACTTTAAGATTAGATATTACTTAAAAGCTACTAACAAAAAAGCTAATGTATTAACTTAAAGAGAAACTAAGATTCTAAAAGCAAAGAAGGATCCTAATCTATATTAGACTCTTCTATAATTAAACATATTGTCTAAGAAGGTAAAAGATGACTTAAAGATCTTAGTAATATAAGTATTACTAAAGAAGAAAGATTTACTGCTTTAAAAGAGGATAGAGAAAGAGAATTAAATTAATAAGATGTTTAATATAAATAGGATAAAGAAATAAGTAAAGGACCTAAAGAAGAAAATATTTAAGTATAATAT
>NW_006916228.1:0-81907 GCF_000464535.1 Endocarpon pusillum Z07020
TATTTATTATTAAGTAAATATTTAAACTTTTCTTTTTCTTTTTAGTATAATTCCTGAAATATATATATTCTTTATACTCTTTATAATAGGAAAGAGTTGGGTAGTTTTCAAAAGCTAGTATCCCCTGATTTGTGGTCGCAGCTTAACGTGTACTGGCACACACGTTTTGCGTATGAGGCCGCGGATTTCACTTGGTTTCCTTACACAAGGCGACGCTGTAACGCGCAGCGCTCTTATATAAGTACTCACGCCAAATACCATAAGAAGATAGAAATCTATATCCTAGTCTCTTAATATATATAAAATTCACTTTTATTATAATTTAGGTATTTCTTCTTCTTATAAAACTTAATTATAAATACTTCTCCTTATTCCTTAGGTATTATATCTAGATTATGTATAATATATTTATGTTTTACTATTAGTCTATAGTCTTAGTTAAAGTATTTAACTTTTATTTATAAATTTATTAATAATTAAATATAATCTAGTTTCTTAACTTTTAAGATCTTTATATAGCTTTTTATAACTTTAGGTCCTAATTCTTTATTATTATTATCTGCTTTATACTTTAGTTTATTATTATTATATATAAAAAGAATATTAAGTAACTAATATAATCTTAGTTTTTATAAGTATTATTTTATATTATTTTTATTACTTAAATATATAGTATAGTTATTATTATAATAAGCGATCTAAAATAATAGATTATATAGTATTTCTAATATACTCTTCTTAAGTTATCCTTATAGTACTTTCTTAGGGTCATCTTTCTTTTTTATAGATTTCTTATCTGCCTAGTTCTTTCTTTAAGGCTTATAACTTTCTTCTTCTAGAGTTCTTTTAATGGTACTTAGTTATTACTTAGAGTTCTTATACTCTTTAGCAAAATAATTAGGTTTTATATAAAGTAAATATAAGTCTTTTTTATGTCTTTCTGCTTATTAATCCCTAGAAATTCTTTACTTGCTTTTCTTATCCTAACTCTTCTTTAGTAACCCTTGTTTTCTTTCTTTTTTAGTCACATTTAAGTCTATTAGTATACTTTATCTTATAAGGTAATACTCTGGAACTCTCTGCTTTAGACATGTTATATTTACTTTATATTATATTAGAAATGTAATATAACTTTTCTTTTAGCCTCTTATAAGTTATCTTTTATAATTTTAGTTATTAAACTTATTTATTATCTTGATTAGAGATGATAATTCGTTTAGTCAATTAATCTTAAATAGGTCATCTTTTACTAAATCCTTTAGTCCTTTATAAAAGATGGCTACTAGTACAATATCCTCTTAGTTAACTTATAAGGCGATCTAGTAAAATTTAGAAGCGTAGTCTATAACGGATCCCTTTTATTTTATCCTTAGTAGATCTTGCTTAGCTTTCTTAACTATATTTATGTTCTTATATATTTATTTAATCTTAATTATAAAGTTAGTAAAGTTATAAAAGATTTATTATATATCTAGTTCTTAGTTCTTTACTGTCTCTTTAAGATTATTCTTAAAATAGAGTTTAAACTAGTTATATATAGTCCCTTAAAGAAAGATAACTATATATAAGATCTTTTTTTCATTAGTATCTACTACTTATATATAAAATAAAAAGTTAATTTATAATTAGTTTAAGAATTCTTAAAGTCTTTTTTTATCTTTATAAAAGAGGTCTAGTAATATAACTTTAAATTATATATTCCTTTTTTAGCCTTTAATAGCAATAGTACTTATTAATCCTGAGGTAACTGATATAATATATGTTATAGTAATATATATAGTATCTGTTTAACTATACTTAGTATTCTTAAGAGTAATAATTAAAGTATTAGGGCTTAACTAGTTAAGATAAGTCTTAACTAAAAGCTAGGTCAAAAGAGTTAATTTAATAGAATAAGAAGTGCAGTAACAGATATAAATATGTCTTAAACTTAGGTATAAGTTAATAATATAAGTTGACTACAGAGTAAGAAGAACTATCTGATTATTTATGAAAGAAGCATACTTATATAGATACAAGATTCGTATGCTCAGTCTTGCTCAGTAGTAAGCAGAGGTGAGCTTAGTTATGCTTAGTAGTGAGTAGAGGTAAGCAACTGTTAGTATGCTTGGTTGTGCTCAGTAGTAAGCAAAGGTGAGCAACCACTAGTACGCTCAGTCTTGGCTGTACGTCTAGCTTTCAGGCTGCAGGGCTCAGGCAACCTCCTTATCCTAGGTAGGTGCTGTAACAGATACCAAGTTTTAATAAAAACAAAAAATAAAAAAGTTCTAAAACATTAACTCTTTAATAACTTACTAATTACTTATGCTATAGGCCTTAAAAAGGCCTTTTCTAAGAGTTTAGAAGTAGATTTATATTATATATTATTTATAAAGTTTTATCTTTTATACTAATAAAGTTAATCTCAAAAGTATTTTTAAAAACTAATACTCTTTTACCTTTTATTTTCTCTCTCTATGAATAGTAATCCTATGAACCTAAAACTTATATATTGATTTAGATTTTTCTAAGGGCTATCGAATGATACTATTTATAGATCTCTAGCGCTAATAATTAGTCTGATACAGCTGATTTAAGTTTTACTCTTATAATTCACTTTTGATGTTCTTAACGCCAAGGCTGCAGCACTCTTCCCTAATTTTGACGTTCCTAATGTCAAGGCTGCAGAAATAACCTCACCGCTAAACACGGGTATCTCTTAACGCTAAACTCTATAAGGAAGGGACACCACGACAGGGATTAATCGGGGTCACAAGGGATACTTAGTGTTCTAAAGAGTAGTAGTCAAAGTGTTAGAGTTTAACAAGTTAAGACAAGTCTTAACTAAGATTAAGGTCTAAGGGTTTAGATTATAGAACAGGGGGTGCATAAGTAGATTATAAGATGTCTTCAACTTCTAGGTAAGAGCTGATAACATGAGTTGACTACGAAGACTATGAAACTATCTAGGAAATGAGCGTGCTTATATAGACTAGGAGATTCGTGCTCAGAGTTGATCATCCTGATCACCTCTGATCATTGCTCATGAGTGCTCATCCTGATCACCTCTGATCATTAAGTTGTCCAGGTCTGACCGTGTGTGCAGTTCAGGGTCCGCGCCTGTCCAAGTCTGTCATAGTTCCTTCGCAGAGCGCCAGGCAGCTCCGTAGCGCCTGTCTGTGCTTGGCGTGTTCACGTGCTGTAACAGTATTCTGGCCATTTTTCAGCTGATTTGAATAGCAATTAGTGGAATAATAGAAGATAGAAAAGGGGGTTGTTTTGAGGATGGGACGGAACTCTCACTATTTCCGTCACCTAGCTCCGGACTATATTTTAACCTGCCAACGTGAAATTTGTTGAATTCAAAAGAATCTATACGAAATTCATCGAAATTCATCGAATGTAATGCGTAGAGTTGATAGAAACGTGTAGAGCAGTGAGGTCATAGCGCCGTACAAGAGGTTCTGTCAAGAGGGCGTTTCGTGAGAATTTTACTAGCGCGGAGCTAACATTACTTATGGCCCCCCCGTAGTAGTTGATGCTCCGATTGAGATTCAACTTCAGGCAAAAGTCTTGGCACTATGATAAAATATTCAGCCCCATGTTCCATTATCCCGCCTTGTAACTTCCAAACAACCAGATTGACTGATCCACGGAACACATAAACATGGCATCAAATCCTGGAACAGATCGCTATCGCCCGCGTTACGGAGATGATGAAGGACCTCCAGCAGCTCCGGCAGATGTTCGAAAGGTCATGTATGAATTTCAAGGCAACCGAGGGCAAGGTCATGGCCGTGCAACTACAGGGGGCGAGTTCACATTTCGCCAAGGACCGCGTCCAAGAATCTCAGACCGACCTCTACTAACCGAAAGACAAGCATTATCTCCAGACCCCATTTTCAATGGTGGAGACACAATCGAGAAGTTCCGCCAGATTGACAATCTTACTGACTCAGAGAACGAGGAGATGGACGTGTCGCAATCTGACGACGATGGACCACAACGACCTAGCAAGAGGCTGCGGTCTGGACCTTCATGGTCTAATCCTGATCCTTATACCGCTTTACCACCCGTGACAGATGCTCCGAAGAAGAAACAAGACGTGGTCAAGTTGATCCGAAAATCACGCGTAACTCCGCCAGCACAGCCCGCAAACGCCGAGGCGACCAATGGTGAAGACTTTATCTCCCTTGACATGGGTGGCAGTGTTTCAGACAACGACCCAGATATACGTAAGGACGTTCCTGAAAATGCACCTACAGGTCCGAAGACTCAACCAGAAGAGGGTTCCACCCGTGTTGGTAAGCGAAAGCGTGATGCGCCACGCCAAGTCAACAAGCTTCCCCCTCAAGCTAGGAAGGGTAGTCGACTTCATCAAAATGGTATGATTATAGGAGGATGGCAAGCTCGAAACCCGGACTCCCCAATGCCCTGGTACCGACCCCCAAGTACATCACACGTTCTGGCCGGCGTAGCGTGAGTCGACCCGAATAAAATATTATTGTGCTAAAGCTGCTAATATGACTAGACTACACCAAGAGATCCTTGATTTCTACGAGTGGGTGAGACCACAGGACTTCGAACAAGAGATTCGATTAGACGTCATTACTCGGTTGCAGAAGATGTTCTCCAGAATTGAACCTGGCTGCCAACTTAAGCCCTTTGGCTCCTTTGCTGCAGGTTTGTATCTACCAACCGGTGACATGGACTTGGTCTTGATGACACATCCGTCTCGATCAAGATTTCCCCCGCAGCCCAAGAATCTGCTCTTCTTCGTTCATACTGTCCTACAAAAAGAAGGCATCGCTGTTCCAGGAAGCCTGCAACCTATAGCGAAGGCAAAAGTCCCCATTATTAAGTTTGTGGATGCAATCACAGGTTTGAAGGTCGATCTCTCATTTAACAACGACGCAGGCATCATTGCCAACAACACCTTCCAAGCATGGAAACTCCAGTATCCTGCTATGCCGATTCTAGTGTCAGTCATGAAGCAGTACCTCCTGATCCGTGGCCTGAATGACGTGGCATTCGGTGGACTTGGAGGCTTCTCCACTATTTGCTTGGTGACGAGTTTGATTCAGCACCATATCCGCCCAGGCCAAGTACCAAATCTAGGCTACCTGCTGCTCAATTTCTTCTATTTCTATGGTCATGTCTTTAATAAGCAGGAGATAGCCATCAGACTTGAACCACCAAGTTTTGTTCGCAAGGTAGGCTGAGTCTTGGTCAATTGCACCCTCGCTCACCGTTCCACAGGATCAATACACGCCTTTCCACTACAACTCTGACAGACCGAATCGCCTTGCGATTGTTGATCCAAACAAAGCAGACAACAATATCTCTGGGGGAACTGCAGAGATAGATCTGATTTTCAGATGCTTCTCACATGCTTACAGTCAACTGTCGGCACGAATGGCAGAGCGACAGGATACTGGAACGACATCGAAGAGCTTATTGGTTGATCTTCTTGGTGGCGACTTTGAAGCCTACAGCCAGCAGAGAGAGCGGTTGAGAAGAATCTATTCCGATCGGCTGGGTCAGAACAAGCAGCCACTGCCACCTACTGTATCGCTCTCTGGTCCTCCGGGTGTTGGGTTGCCAAATATTGCAACTGGAGGAAGGAAGCAGCCCGATATGTCACAACCCAATGGCCGCGAGGTTTCTTCCGGTAAGGTCAGCACACTGCCAAATGCTGCTGGAGTCGCACAGGCTTGACATCTATTGCTAGGATAAGCCAAATACTCTGCCAAAGTTGACGAAAGCCCAACGACGTGATCGTGCTGCCAAGGATCGCGCTAGCAGACTCAAGACGTTAAGGCCAGACATTGCTACCAAGGTTGGAGAGCGTGTGACAATGGAGCACGCCATGCAGTTAGGAGGATACGAAAGTGCCCAGGAGATGGACTTGGATCTGGCGCAGAGAGCTCGAGGAATGTCTCTCTGAATCGTTGTAGGTGCAAAGGGACTGCAATTATCTTGTCAGATATTAAGCAACTCCGTTCGAGACGGGCTGTGCTGACGGTATGCCCAGTTTTCATGGCTTGATCGAACTGCATGCATTATCGAGGTAGCAGTGTGGCCAGAAGATGATAGCGAGAGTGGATATTCCTGCTATAGCACCGCTTCCATCATAAATTCGAGCCGATTTTTTGCAGATTGTATCGGTTGATGGGGGTCCGCCAGTGCTATGGATGTTGATCAAGACGTGTCATATATATACAATATCCTCTTTCTCAGCCTATTTCATTCATTCTGCAAAAATGGTACTGATGTTTATTGACTAGGTCGATCCTGCTACTTCACTTGTGCTGGTGCTCTCCATGCTCCCTCATTGACCTTTTGCAGGCATTGTTCCACACAGCTCGAATCAAGACTCTGGGGGCTTCAAGAATGGATTCAACCCTGCTGCAAGCATTGCTTCGTTAGGTGTTGAGCTCCTTTCTTTGCAAAAGCCAAAGTAAATCCCGATACTGTATCAGTTGAAGGATGTACACGGCCATTTTCTCATCGTCAGTTCGCTACATGCGAGCGCTCGGAGAGGATTTCAAGCTGTCCAGGTCTGCATGAACGCCGGTTTTTGCGACGAGATATGCAATCTCCCGGCTGACCTTCCAACCACTGCATTGGTTAGACTAGGCATACAGAAGGGCCTCGGGGCGGTTTCTACCTCACAACGCCCATTTCCGGGACAACGGCTGCCGTTTTGGGTACCTTTCGATTACCGTTTTGACCGCTCCTACACCCCGTAGACCACGTGCCGGTGAGCCGTTTCATCTTGGTTCGTGCTGTCGAATGCCACAAAATCTGGTTCCCCCCCAAGTTAGCAAAAATACCTACAGTCTCTTCTACACACCCAAAATATCATCAACCTAAAAATGACTTCTCATGACCTGACAAGCCCTGAGTCTCTTAAAGACGACTGCCCATGTCATGCGCCTGCATGGCAGGGCTGGCATGGCCGCCAAGATAGTTAGTTGGTCAGAGTAGATGCTCTTCGGGCGCCCAAATGGCAGAGAGTCTTGATCATATACTATGCAGCTTGTAAGGCTGAAATCCTGAAACAGGATAAGGATTTTGCGGAGCTTGTTGGAAGAAAATGAGGACATGGCTGTGATTGTGTGAAAAGAGCTGCCCCAAAAAATAATACTAAATCGCTTCGTCATTTTGATTGCAGGGATAGGAGAGTGATACCTTGCACCGCCTCCTATGAAACCCCTCCTTTTCTTGAACTAGCTGTGGAGGTTGGCGAAATGTTGTATAATATCAAGTGTTCAAAACTCTGTCAGACAATACAATACTCACTTAAGGCAAGCAAAAAGTGATCGTACGGTCACAAACTCTTTTTGGCGTAATGGTTAGTCTGTTCGACACATTGCTACTCCGACTTCAAGACCAAACCAGTTCAGATTCGAAAGCCCATTCTCGGCACTACGCTGGGACAACAAGCAGATTCTGGTCCCACATCAACAGGGCCAACCCTCTCCTCTTCCAGAAAAGAATAAGGATTAGTCGTTTCAGCCGCAGCCCAAGGTTTCGCTGTTTTTTTTTGGCTTGAGCGGCCGTAGCACGGGTCTGACCGCGCTCAGACTCTTTTGCAGAGCAACACCGTCAAAACGGCCACATCCCCTCAAGCTGTTTTCTTTCTGATTCTAGCCTCCTCACCGCATCGTTCATCGTATCGATTGTGACTTGCAACGGAACATCCCTCCAGGCGATGGCAGGGCTGGTGTGAAGGTCCTCGAACTCATCTAGATCCGATCGCATTTTCAGGAGGGCCTGTACCGTCACTCTCATGACATCTAGAGCGGTTTTGTAGAACACGGTTATGTCAGTCAGCAATATGTGATGTGATTTGTAGGTCTCAAAATCGTCGTGCCGAGCCAGCCATAGCCAGAGCTCAGCGAGCACAGCCTTTTCGGGCGAATGTTGGTGCTCTTGCTCTGCAAATCCTCTGATCTCAGCTAGATTATCTAGTATTCGCTCCAGGTTGTCTAGGTTGGAAGAAGCTAAGTCAATCAGAGAAACAAGCCGGGCATTCACCTGAATGATTGAATGCATGAGTACATCCCTAATTTCAAGCTCATTTTTGTAAATAGGATTGAACGCAGAAAACGGCAGCAAGGATGAAGCGAGGATCTGTGCAAGCGATGGAGGGCTGTTCTGTTGAACAATGATATCTTGTAGGGTGTTGACGGCAAACCTATTAGCTGAGATGGCAGAACTGGATAAGCCTGAAACTCGTACAGCGAACTTTGTAAGACCGCTAGTCGTCTGGTTAGTAGCTGGCTGATCATTTGTGAGGGACACATACTCAGAGCTGTTCCTCGAGAGAGGAATCAAAACATCCATCTTTTCTAGAAATTCATTTTTGAATCTCAGCTTGCTGTACCTTACACGAATTCGTAGGTCTCTAAGCGCGAATTCTTTCGACAAAATGATTTTGCCCACACCGTAACTCTCCTGGGCCAGGTTTACCACGTTTTCCATCTGTTGTTCAGTGGTAGAAATTCTTGTGGGGCTCGTCGCTTTAATCGGTGCTTCGAACTGATGATGGCACATGGGAAGCTTCTGGCCTACCAGAGGGAGTGAACAGATGGGCTCGAACTTCTCCGTAATGGTCATGTAGACTGCGGCGCTCAAATGACTGAAAAGCAACCACAGAATGTAGAGAAGAACAGGCCATTTCCAATAGTGGTAAGTTGCCCTTGGAAGTTTGAGGGTGTCCGAGCATATGGCAGAAAGCAGGGAGCTCTGAGCGGATGCTGATTGTGACATTTTTTCTTTTGCAAATTTCGACCTTGTTTGCCTCCCCAACCGAGGCCTTTCCCGTTTTGGCGTATCATAGGAACTGGTCAGACCCAAGGTTGTATCTCTAGATATGGACGGTCGAGATTTTGTCTCATAGGGAGTAATGTCCTCAATTGAAATTATTTGTGAAGCTCTAGCGTCCGACTGCGATTGAGGCGAGTCTGGTTCACCTTCTGGGAAATCTGGTTCTGCTTGGGAGGCATTCGAAACTGGTGAGGGATCCATCGAATCAACTGGTAGGGCATCGGGATCAGCTTCAGGAGCATGCCGGGGGGTTCCCGCGTCTCGAGGCTCGAAGCCTGATAACATGGTTTGACGATCCGAATCTCGAGTCGCAGACGTTTCTGAGTTGGCGGGATCTGCGTTTGGCCCTTCGGGCGGCGCCATTCGAGCTATGTTAGTCTGATAAATGACCATTGAAGAACGTCGGTGTTTAGGTCCTGGCGACATTCTGACGCCATTGCTGTGTTTTTTGGTTGTTTCATCGTTCTGTCTCTTAGTTGTTTCGCTTGCCTGCTGTGACCGAGCCACTGAGATTTTTGAGGGGGAAATGATCTTTGAAGAACGTCGGCGTTTAGGTCCTGGTGACAATCTGACGTTATCATTCTGTTCCTTAGTCGTTCCGTTTGCTTGCAGTTGCCGAGCCATTAAGATTCTGTAGGAGGAAAAAGAGAAGACTGTTCTAATTGTAAAAAATGAGATGAGGTCCAACGTGGAATGGCATGGGAATTCCAGGGATACATAGTTCAATCCGGGCTCTTGGGTAACTGGATCAGCGAACAAAGAAATGCATCTGTGAGCGGATCTAGGATCGCATGCTGGCTTTCAAGCTCCCTCATCATTCGCTGAAGTCTGTCAACGATCTCTCCTGCAGTGCGGAAGGCTGAAACATGTTTTTTTTTGTTTCTCTCCGCAACCATCATGCTCTGGGCTTCATAAAAGGGAGGCGGAATTGAGAATGTTGACCCAGAGAGGCTCTGTTCACATAACTACCCACTAGCCAAGCCTACCGATCTAATTACTGGCTGGGTACTCCGTACTGTCCCACGAAACTTAGAACTTAGCATTGACCTCTTTGAACCTCCAAGGCACTTGACACCGTTCCCTACCCATTGTAACGCCGCCCACTATATAGATATCTAGTTCATTGTGTGGTAGAAGAATTGACATCTAAGAATCCGACAAATTAATATAAAGGTCGAAGACCATCTTTTTCAGTGCTGAACGGAAGGGACGACAGAGAGAAGGCAGCAGCAGCAAGGTGGCGCTTAGCCTGATCGGGCGGGTCTAAACCGGACGAGGCAGCGCACCAGCAGCATTTTTAGCAGCACAACTCTACTACGTACTTTCTGGGACATAAGACGCTGTTTCAAGCAGTCTTTGACGTCTGGGGCACCGCAGGTCATATGACCTATGCCTCTTGTGCTGTCATCCCTGTCGTTCCGTTCATTCTGACATCCTCAAAAACTACCAGGTCCCAAAATACACCTCCCGAAGATAGGCCCCCCTCTCCCCCTGGCTTCGAGCAGCAGCAGCAGTAGCAGTCTGTGGAGCAGCCACTGGAGCAAACAGCAAAACTGGTGTCTGATGCATTTGCGATTGTGACAAGATTCTACAGCTTTTTGCATCCGCTGATTTCTGGGGGCTGGCTATTCCTCCAACATACAGTGACTCTTACACTTTCCCCCTTCCTCGCACCACTCTACCTACTACGTAAGTATTCTCTTAGCGTTTGGTAGTTTAGCTTCCGTTGCTACCACGCAACTTCTTCCTAACCCATACTCAATCATTCAAGTAACTTGTTCCAATCTATTGCACTCTTGTTATAGAATTTCTACGCTAAAATCACAGCGTCACTAATCCTAACAAGAAAGGAGACTCATTCAGTGACACAGGGATAAAAGCTGCTTGACATGCTGAATTAAAGAGCTATCTCCTTGAGCTACTTGAGTTAACGTGAGAAAGATACTAGGTAGTAAGGACGTCAGGCTAACCTTGCTGAATTCCCACTGTTCTGTTAGGCGAGCAGCCCCGACTGAACGTTTATGCGACATCTTCCATCGTTTAGTGAAGTCACGTAAGGGAACTGTCCTAAGGGTACTCACATGGCTGCTTTCTGCTTCGCATTCAATATCATCTAATTGTTGATCATTTGATCCATAGCGCTTCGCATTGCAACCTGGTTGGTCAAATAGACTGCTAGGCGTCGGTGAAGTCGACTGAGCCAGTTTGAAAATGTGCTGTTAGTCGTCGGTACTTCATATGCAGATCGTTATCTTCCTCCTCGTATATTTCTCGTTGATGACATCAGTTTCCACCAGTCGTCTTTTTTTATTCTGACGATGAGATCCACTCAACAGAGCAGTCATTTCAGGGATTAGGCATGGAGTATTTTTCTTCTGAAAATCATGTAATTTGCCGGCCTTCGAAAAGATCTTTGTTCCAAGGGTGGATTGTGAGGATCCGCCCTTGATATCACTGTTCGCCAGATTCCAGCCAACATCATACCCATTTACAAGGCCTCAATAAAGTGAGGAGGTAACTGAGTGGGGCTGTCAACTGTGCGGACACTGGGCATTGGCATGGAACCCTGCATGATACCGAAAATTTCGTCAACACCTTTTCTGGATACAACAGTACTGCTTTCCGAACACTGCGCTTTCGCCCTCAGTTCAGCGCATAGGCTCTCGATATCAATCTCGCCTTCTTGGAATTCCTCCGTTGATTGCAAACGATCCCTATCACGAGAGATTAGTCCAGAACGAATGCTCTAACGAGTGTCTCACAGACCATATATTATTAATTGTCATCATCTTGGAGGTGTTCTCGCCAGGAACAACTTCCTCTGTGCCATCCTGAGTGGCTTGGACTTCGTTCGCTCTTTCAAAGACAAGATCATTATAACATGGCTCGCAACAGATTTTTATTATGGGAACATGCGGCAGATCGCAAGGCATTAAATCCTCAACTCGCCGGCATCTTTGACACTGTGGACTAGTAGCAAGATTCCTGGCGGTTTTACAGAGAAGGCGAATACATCGAAAATCCTGAACGTGAGCTTGGGTCTGGGGCTTCCGCGCTTCTAATCCCTGTCGTTTCCCCCATTGAAACGTGAATTTTTATTAAGGTTCTCGTCGAGCAGTATCGACCTCAGGTAACTCGACCACACGTCGGAAAGTAGTATAGCAATTTTCACTAGTGAGAGAGCTTCAGCTTCCTGTAAATACGCGATCACATGACGGGGTTACTTACCACGTAATATCCTCGCCAGCTTTTCCGGAACATTTGCTATGGCAAGATATACACGTAACACTTGCTATGGAGTTAGCATCCTGAAAGAGCATGCTCATGTCGTATGCTTGACCGGGAAATAGACAGGAGTCCCAAGGCCTACTCAGATCGACGTCACGCTTGGTCTTAGTAGCTTGTAGGACATATCGGCCGTCTTCGATCATTTGAAGACCATTGTGCTTAAACCTGACCTTCAACACGGCGAGAAAGGCCTCGAAGCTGTTTATCCATTCCAAATGAATGGGTGCTAGTCGATCTAGTGCGTCTAGTAGCATGACCGGTTTCTGTAGCAGAATCTGTGGGGGCAAGGAATCTTGGTTGGTTTGGAAGGCTTTTAATACCTGGAGGTGTTGCCGGCTGTCAAAAATCAGTTCATTCGAACAGATATATATTTTCTAATGAAAACGTACACCAGTAATTGCTTCGTAGACTCGATCGAAGCGAGAGCCTGCTCATGCAAGCACCCCGACTACGCGCAGGTAGCCTTGATCTAGTCGAAAGATTGGTTGATGGTGTTTAGAGAGTCAGTCATAGTAGACAACGCTCCGGTCTGGAATTTCATCTCTTGCTCTTGAGCTTGTGCACATCTGGTGGATAGAGAGAGTGCTGAACTAAAAACAGGGAGTCAGCAGAAAGCGGAGAGATATGTTTATAGTTCACTGACGCCTGTATTGTAGCCATCAGCATCTTGATTGTCTGAACATGGGAAGCAATCCGCAGGCGGAATGAGGTGAGCTCCTCGGCCTTGCAGAGCCGCCATTGTATCTTGCGCACCGCATCTTTCCAACTATCCCTGAGCCCATGCTACTTAGATGGCCATGATACTTTGTAAGTGACTTGAGATAATTCTCGATGGACGTTTCTGAATCTCGCACAGCCTGGCGAAGTGCGCTTCTCTGATCTATCTGTATAATGCCATGGTACTGAGCTTTGACATGTAGGAGGGCAACCTCCAGGCCTCGGAGCTCGGTGATGACCTCGAGATACTCCTTGGAAGAGCCCCTGCTGTCGTTGAGAGCTTTGACAAGATCTTTGACGAGGTTGATACTCGTTATGAAGTCGCCAGCTGAAAAGCCAAACGCCGCAGCCATGATTATATGATAACCTAGGTCGAGACAGACTAACACCGGTGAATCATTTTGGTGAGAATATGAAGTCCTTCATTCTTCATTCTCCATTCTCATGCTTGAGTGAAATATGGGCCGAGGGTTGGGAAAGTATTGCCTACTTACTTAGCAGGAAGAGGCCCTACCAAAATTATGATTGAATTACCATCAATCAGCTGAATAACACGTCTGAAGACTGAGGCCACGGTAAAATATCTTGTGTCCGATTACCATGATTCTCTAGACGACCCTATTAAGCTCCCTCGAGTCCCTCTCGATCCCAATCCGTCCATCCTCTATCGCCCTCCTCCTCCCCCCTCCTCGTCCCATTACCCCTTCCCCTCCCCCTCCTCATCCTCCTCCCCTTCCTTCCCATTCCCTCCACCCTGTCCCAGCCTGTAAAACCGTCGCCAAAGCCGCCATACCCACCGCAACCATAAAAATTCCCCTCAAAGCATACGCATATCCCTCCATCGCTACTAATCTCTTCGTCCTACTCAACTGCCCTACTAAAGCCGGACTATCGAGTAGTTTCCTGAACAATTCCTGTCTCGTCTCGTTCCTTGGTCGTCATCTTCCTGCCGGAAATCTCTCCTCAAAGCCTCTCTGCAGGTCCGGTCTGAGAAACCGAGCAAAGATCCCGCCGCTGATGATGGCACTCGCAAAGCTAGACGAGAAGCCGCGGAACGTGGTGACGAGGCTGGAGACGACGGAGTATATGGATGGAAGGGTGAGGTGGTAGATGTGTGTTAGGTTGTTGAGGAGGCAGGTGCCTATGGTGAGGCCCGTTGAGCGTGAGGGAAGTAGTGAGGGAAGCAATGAGGGAGTAGACTGTCATGCTACTACCACTTTTGGCGGTGGTTATACCAGCCAGGACCAGCACTGTCACGGTAAATAGCGAACACGCCACTAAGGCAGACAAGTAGAACGACCCTGCGCGCCTGACATGGGAAGTAAAGCAGCAGCAGATTCCCCGGCGCGAAACCGACGTTGGTAGGTAGGAGGACAAGACCTGAAGCTCCCGTTGCAAGACTGATTGTCGCACCGTCTATTGTGGCAGCGGTGCCACCAGCTGTGAGGGTAATGCCATCTACGATGACGAGGTTACTGCTCTTTAGACGCTCTAATGGTAGTAGCACCAGTCGCGGAGGGGAAAAGGGGGACAACTTGGCCGTCTTCCTGCTTCGGTTTTCATCCACGTGAATACCCAATTCATCATGATAAGGCTTATCAGCGTCCGGCATAATCAGTTCCACAAGGCAGGAGTGACGACTTTCACATTATCAACAGCGGCATCTGTGCCCACTGCTGTAGTAGTAAGAGAGGAGCATCGCTGATTATCGGTCAGACCAGCTAGGAAAGACTCTATTCCCTAAACTTGTGTAAAAGGATCCAACTGATTATTGGTGGGAAGCGGCCAACAAAATGTTCTTAACCTTAAGCTCAGAATGCTCAAAATCACATAAGGTCTGGTAAAGAGTTTTCGATTTGTTTTCTTCAGATTATAATTGCTAAGCACCCCAACTAGTAGCCACTTATCGATTAGACCCATTTGCCCACGTTTAAGGGATATAGGTGTTCGTGAATGCTCTGCTACTGTGCATTGCGAAGGTCTTGCAATTCCTTATCGTTAACCTTGAATTGCTGGCAGCGAGGGAGATCAAGAAGCAGCAGGCTGTTTATACCCGGACTAAGCGGCAAGGGGGCCGCGTTGCCTAATCATGGGCGGGGCTAAACCAAAAGAGGCAGCACACCTGCACACCTGCACCTAGACTCTGAAGAAATGCTACGGATCCTGTACATAAAACAGAGATATAATTTCCCAGTGTAAAATGCTTTCTTGCAATGGATCCTTCTACTCCTACTCAAGTTGGATCCACTGTGAGATATTCTCTAAACCGACTAAAGGCCCTCAGGACAGCTTCTAGTAAACACGATGCGACGAATGCTGTATTAGAAGTAAAGACATAAGTTTTCATTGCGAAAGACTTTTTGTAACATACCCTCCTTCTACTTAAGTTGACTCTGCTGTAAGATATCCTTTAATCCTACTGGAGGCCTCAGGGAGCTGAAACAGCTAACGAGCGTTGTGTTCCCCCGCACCTCTTTCTTGAGTCACGGCCTGCGCTTCTCCAACTTTTGTGCCGGGATATTTGGTTAACTTTAAACCCACGCGCAAAGTATTACTGTGTTACAGAGCCGTTTACTGGAGGCCTTCGTGAGCGTGAGGAACACGAGGAATGGTGATGATCTGAAGTGGGAGAATAGAACCGGCAATGTGTGCCAAACATGGCGCAACAAGTCCAGAACCTTGACCCGACCCGACGGCTGTTTGAGGAATTGAAAAGCAAGAATGAGGATGTTCGGACCAGAGCTTCGAACGAGCTCAGGGAGACACTGAATTCGTTGTCGCGAGGTGAGTAACTATTGCAACCTATAGTTCACCTAGCTAATGCTACAATGATATAGAATGGTCACCAGAAAAGTTCACCGAATTCTATAATTCCGTGAGTTCAAGAATCAACTCACTCGTGCAGTCACCCGAGCCATATGAGAAACTTGGTGGGCTATGGGCGCTGGACCGCCTGATCAACATAGAAGGAGTAGATGCTGCTCTGAAGACTTCAAGATTTGTAAGTTACTTGCACAACGCGTTACGAAGCAATGACTACGTCGTCCTTGACAAAGCTGCACAATGCCTCGGCCATCTGGCCAAACCTGGCGGAGCTCTGACCGCAGAGCTAGTGGAAAGCGAGATACAGTCTGCGATGGAATCGCTCCAGTCTGATCGACAGGAGGGCCGTCGTCTGGCCGCCGTGCTGGTCATAAGAGAACTTGCGAAAAATTCACCAACCCTACTCTACGGTTTTGTGCCACAGATATTCGAACTCATATGGATACCACTCCGTGACTCCAAGGAGCTCATCCGGAAGATATCTGCAGAAGCAGTCAGTGCCTGTCTGGCAATCATTGTTGCTCGAGATGCACAGTTTCGACAACAGTGGTTTTCGCGAATTTACGATGACGCATTGGACGGTCTGAAGTCGCTGAATGTTGACTGGATTCACGGTTCGTTATTGATATTGCAGGAGCTGCTCCTGAAGGGGGCAATGTTTATGCACGATTTCTACCGTAATGCCTGTGAAATTGTGCTTCGGCTCAAGGATCACCGGGATGCAAAGATTCGAGCCCAAGTGGTTCAGACAGTTCCAATCCTTGCCGACTATGCCCCTGTCGATTTCATAAACAATTATTTGCACAAGTTCATGATCTATCTTCAAGCACAACTGAAGAGGGACAAGGAGCGCAACGCTGCCTTCGTTGCGATCGGATCCATCGCAAAAGCGGTCGGAAGCTCTATGGCCCCATACTTGGATGGCACCATCGTCTACATTCGTGAGAGCTTGAGTGCAAAAAACAGAAATAGGGCGGGCGTTGACGAGGGGCCAGTCTTTAAGTGCATTAGTATGCTTTCATATGCCGTGGGGCAGACCCTGAGCAAGTACATGGACGCTCTGCTTGACCCTATATTCGCATGTGGACTGAGTAAACCAGTTGAACAAGCCCTCGTTGATATGGCACACTATATTCCACCAATACGTGCAGCGGTGCAAGAAAAACTGCTGGACATGCTCAGTCTGATCCTGATAGGGACTCCTTACCGACCACTTGGCTGTCCGGATAATCGAACACCTCCGTTGCCATCATTTGCCAAAGATTACGGTGGTTTCGTTGGAGAACATTCGGATGCTGAGATCACTCTTGCTCTCTGGACTTTGGGCACATTTGATTTTTCCGGCCACATCCTCAATGAATTCGTTAGAGACGTTACAGTGCGTTACTCTGAGAATGAAAAACCTGAGATTCGCAAAGCAGCGGCTTTGACCTGCTGTCAGCTGTTTGTACATGACCCCATCGTACATCAGACTAGCAGCCACTCAATTCAAGTAGTGAGTGAAGTTATCGACAAGCTACTAACTGTCGGTGTGGGAGATCCAGAGCCAGATATACGTCTAACTGTCCTTAAATCTCTGGATAGCAAATTCGATCGTCACCTGGCCAGACCGGAGAATATAAGATGCTTGTTCCTTGCTGTCAATGATGAAGTTTTCGCAGTTCGAGAGGCTGCTATAACTATCATAGGGAGGCTTTCCACTGTCAATCCTGCCTACGTCTTTCCTCCGCTTCGAAAGCTGCTGGTCAATCTGCTAACGGGCCTGGGCTATTCAAATACTGCCAGGCACAAGGAGGAGAGCGCGCATCTGATTAGACTTTTTGTCCGGAACGCATCAAGATTGATAAGAACCTATGTCGAGCCCATGGTAGCAGCATTGCTACCGAAGGCAACGGATCCAAATCCTGGAGTCGCTGCCACTACGATTGGGGCTCTTGGGGAGCTTGCAAGCGTAGGCGGAGACGAGATGAAGCACCATATCCCAGAAATCATGCCTATCGTCCTCGAAGCCCTCCAAGATCTTGGCTCTCACTCGAAAAGAGAAGCGGCTTTGCAGACTTTAGGATCTTTTGCCATAAATTCTGGATACGTGATTGATCCATACCTTGATCACCCGCAGCTCTTAGGAATCTTGATAAATATCATCAAGACTGAGTCTCACGAATTACTTCGCCAGGATGCGATCAAGCTGTTGGGGGTTCTCGGTGCTCTTGACCCCTATCGTTATCAGCAGATCAGTGAAGGCACGGCAGAGAGCAAGAGCAACGTCGAAACGCAAGCTGTTTCCGATGTCGCCCTCATTATGCAAGGCCTCAATCCTTCAAATGAGGAATACTATCCGACTGTCGTGATCAATACACTTTTGCAAACTATACTCAGGGACCATTCCCTAGTCACATACCATTCAGCAGTGATTGACGCGATAGTCACAATCTTCAAAACCCTAGGTCTGAAATGCGTACCATTTCTTGGTCAAATCATTCCAGCATTTCTTGCCGTCATACGTAGCGCGCCTACTTCCCGACTTGGGCCATACTTCAACCAGCTCGCAATTCTCGTTAGCATTGTCAAGCAACACATCAGAGCATTTCTCCCCGACATCTTAGAAATCGCTCGTGAATGCTGGAATAAATCCAATCAAGTCCGGTCGACCATCCTCTCCCTCGTTGAAGCTATATCAAAGTCTCTTGAAGGAGAATTCAAGAAATACCTTGCTGGTTTGCTGCCACTATTGCTTGGAGTCCTTGAACAGGACATTGATCCTAC
Source organism: Endocarpon pusillum Z07020 (assembly GCF_000464535.1). Lineage (NCBI taxonomy): Eukaryota > Fungi > Ascomycota > Eurotiomycetes > Verrucariales > Verrucariaceae > Endocarpon > Endocarpon pusillum. The sequence goes on from NW_006916228.1 coordinate 18,409, forward strand.
GAGGGAGGCGTCCATACGCATCCTGCATACTTTCCTGGTTTTCGGCTCAAGCGGCGAGGAGTACATGCACCTCATCATTCCCGCTATCGTTCGAATGTTCGACTCGCCTACAGCGCCAGTTTCATCACGAAAGGCTGCTATTGATACTTTGAGTAAGCTTTGCCGGCTGGTCAATGTCTCGGACTTCTCATCGACAATGATTCACCCACTGGCGAAAGTCATTGGTACGCCCCCTGAGAAGGTGGCTACCAATGCAGCAGAGCGGCAACTCAAGACTGCAGCCATGGATTGCATATCCTCCTTACTGTTCCAGCTCAATCAGGACTTTATTCATTATATCCCTCTTGTCAATAAAGCGGCGAAAGTTGGTCAGATCAGCAATCACACTTACAACAAGTTGGTTTCGAAGCTACAAAAAGGTGAGTCCCTTCCACAAGATCTGAATTCGGACGAAACGCATGGACCGCTGGGAGAAGATAACTCGTACTCGGCTGTCGAGTCAAAGAAGCTTCCAGTTAATCAGGAGCACTTGAAGAACGCCTGGGACACATCACAGAAGTCCACGAGAGAAGACTGGCAGGAATGGATGAGGAGATTCAGTGTCGAGCTCTTGAAGGAGTCCCCATCGCATGCTTTACGAGCTTGTGCTAGCTTGGCTGGTGTTTACCAACCACTAGCCAAAGATCTATTTAATGCCGCGTTTGTGTCATGCTGGCCTGAGCTATATGATCAATATCAGGAAGAGCTTGTACGATCAATAGAGAAGGCCCTCAGCGCTGCCAACATACCTATCGATATCTTACACGTCCTACTCAATCTTGCAGAGTTCATGGAACATGATGATAAGGCATTGCCGATTGATATTCGAGAGCTTGCAAAGATTGCATCTAAATGCCATGCGTTTGCGAAGGCGCTTCATTACAAAGAATTACAATTCGAACAAGATCAGAATGGGTCAACCGTGGAAGCATTGATAAGTATCAACAACCAATTACAACAGACTGACGCGGCAATCGGCATACTCAGGAAAGCACAATATTACAGCGAAGTCGAGCTGAAAGAAGCCTGGTTCGAAAAGTTACAGAGATGGGAAGAAGCGTTAGACGCGTACAACCGCCGCGAGAATATTGAACCCCAGAACTTCGATGTTATCATGGGCAAGATGCGGTGTTTGCATGCCCTGGGTGAATGGAAAGTCCTGTCAGAACTTGCCCAGGATCACTGGCAAGAAGCAAATGGTGATCAGAAGAAACAGATGGCTGCTTTGGCTGCTGCAGCTGCATGGGGGCGAGGTCAGTGGGATTTGGTTGATCCATACCTCAGCGCCCTCAAAGAAGACTCTGCGGATCGGTCTTTCTTTGGAGCCGTCCTGTCACTTCACCGCAACAGCTTCGAAGAAGCCGAAAGGTTTATCAGCAAGGCTCGTGCAGCTGTCAACGCAGAGCTGACGGCGATCATCGGAGAATCTTACAACCGCGCCTACAATGTAGTCGTCCGCACACAAATGCTCACTGAGCTCGAGGAGATCATCACATACAAGAAAGGTGCTTCGGATCCCCGCAAGCAAGAACAACTGCGGAAGACCTGGGATAGGCGACTTCTCGGATGCCAGCAAAATGTTGAGGTCTGGCAAAGGATGCTAAAGGTGAGAGCATTGGTCATCAATCCCAGCGAGAACCTGGAGATGTGGATCAAGTTTGCCAATCTGTGTAGGAAAACAGCAAGATCAAGTCTGGCGGAGAGAACCCTCGCTTCACTGGAAAATGTCACACGGGACGAGAGTGGCAATGTGCCTCCTCAAGTCTCTTATGCACGACTCAAGTACAATTGGGCAATAGGCAACCAGCAAAATACTCTCATATTCTTGAAGGATTTCACTGCCAGATTGTCAGAAGAATATGCACACTATAACGCAACGCTCGTCAATGGCGTCAACGGCGACAGAAATAATGGCATCGGTGCACCAGCTCTTAACAGTCAGGACAGCATGGCGACTCGCTCGAAGATGCTCGAGGCTACCAAGTACACGAAACTTCTAGCCAAATGCTACCTCAAACAGGGAGATTGGCAAGCACACCTACATAAAGGCGATTGGAGCAGCGATCATGTCCGAGAAGGTGTCCGAGACATTCTGAACTCCTACTCTGCTGCAACACAGTATAACCGCACATCCTACAAGGCGTGGCATGCATGGGCCCTCGCTAATTTTGAAGTCGTCACCTCGATGGACTCCCATGCAGACCAAGAACGTGTCAAATTACCCGAAAATATCATCCTCGATCACGTTGTACCGGCCGTGAGGGGCTTCTTCAAATCTATTTCTCTGTCCACGACGAGCTCGTTGCAGGATACCTTACGTCTACTGACATTGTGGTTCGCTCATGGTGGCCATCACGAAGTCAATCTCGCAGTTACCGAGGGCTTCCAATCCGTCAGTATCGATACGTGGCTTGAAGTTATTCCTCAGTTGATCGCACGCATAAATCAGGTGAATCAGCGTGTCCGGCTATCTGTGCATAGACTTCTTTCTGAAGTTGGAAAGGCTCATCCACAAGCCCTTGTATACCCACTGACAGTGGCAATTAAGTCTAATGTCGCTCGAAGATCCCATTCAGCTACTCAGATCATGGAAAGTATGCGGCAGCATAGTCCTACTCTAGTTGAACAAGCCGACCTAGTCAGCCATGAACTTATTCGCGTAGCCATTTTATGGCACGAACTCTGGCATGAAGGTCTTGAAGAGGCCTCCCGTCTCTACTTTGGCGATCAAAACGTCGAGGGCATGTTTGCTACGTTAGCACCTCTCCATGAGATGCTTGATAGAGGTGCTGAGACATTGCGAGAGGTTTCATTTGCGCAGGCATTTGGCCACGATCTTGCAGAGGCCAGACACTTTTGCAATGTCCATAAGCAAACTCAAGAGCTGGGCGACCTTAATCAAGCATGGGATCTTTACTATACGGTTTTCAGAAAGATCGCCCGACAACTGCCACAGCTGATGACCCTAGATCTCAAGTATGTTTCTCCACGTCTCAAAGAGGCGAGAAATCTTGATCTCGCCGCACCTGGAACTTATCATTCTGGTCGTCCTGTCATCAAGATCGTAGAATTCGACCATGTTCTCACCGTGATCCCTTCGAAACAACGGCCACGCAAGATGACTCTAAAGGGTAGTGATGGGATGCCCTACACCTATGTATTAAAGGGGCATGAAGATATCCGACAGGACGAGCGTGTCATGCAGCTGTTCGGCCTAGTCAATACGCTGCTCAACAATGACGCTGACAGCTTCAAGCGCCATCTTAATATCCAAAGATTTCCCGCCATCCCTCTCTCCCAAAACTCTGGCCTTCTTGGCTGGGTTCCCAATTCAGATACCTTGCACAATCTCATCAAGGAGTATCGTGAATCACGAAGGATCCTTCTCAATATCGAACACCGCATTATGTTGCAAATGGCCCCTGATTATGACAACCTGACTCTCATGCAGAAGGTCGAAGTATTTGGATATGCCATGGACAATACCACCGGGAAGGATCTCTATCGCGTTCTCTGGCTCAAATCCAAATCATCCGAGTCGTGGCTGGAACGGCGAACCAATTACACTCGCTCACTGGCAGTTATGTCTATGGTCGGATACATCCTTGGGCTGGGTGACAGACATCCTTCGAACTTGATGTTGGACCGCATCACTGGCAAGATCATTCACATTGATTTCGGCGATTGTTTTGAAGTGGCAATGCATCGCGAAAAATACCCAGAAAGAGTACCGTTCCGTCTGACTAGGATGTTGACATTTGCTATGGAGGTCAGCAATATCGAAGGCAGCTTCCGCATCACCTGCGAAGCCGTCATGCGCGTCATCAGAGAGAACAAGGACTCCCTGGTGGCGGTGCTCGAAGCTGTAGGTTCTCCTGTCACTAAACCCCTTCTCCATGCTCCCGACTAACATTTCTCTTTCTAGTTCATCCATGATCCGCTTCTGAACTGGCGCCTCAATGTCCGTGAGTCCCCACCCAGACCACACTTCCGCTCCGAACGCCGTGCTTCCATCATCGAGAACATCCCTGTCAATCTAGATAATCCAGCCAACCACTCTCCTCCCTCGCCCGTCACGCAACCACCCGGAAACCCTTACCGTCACCGCCGCTCTAGCGTCCTCGAAGCATTACCTGGCGGTCTCTCATCCATCCGCTCACCCAATAACCCCCAAGACGCACGAGAAGTGCAGAACGCACGAGCGCTGCAAGTGCTTGCTTGTGTGAAACAGAAATTGACGGGCCGCGACTTTCCTCCCACGAGTACGACTGGTCAAGGGAACAGTATCCTTACGCCAGCGCAACGGCTCGAAGCCAGCACGGCCGGGTCCATGGATCTGGGTGCCATTGTCGCGGCAGCGGCGCTCGATGGTAGTGCGGGTGGTCACATGGGTATGGAAAGACGAGGCGAGGGGGAGCTGCTGGTAGCGGAGCAGGTGGAGAAGTTGATCAAACAAGCTACCAATACGGAGAATCTGTGTCAGCATTATATCGGATGGTGTAGTTTCTGGTGAGATGGAGGTGGCCTGGCCTGGCAGACGGAGAAGGAGATGGTGGAGTGTTTGATACCGTCTTTTTTCTCTGTTCCCCTGATGCAGTGGGTGGATTGCAGCATTGAGTAAAGGGCGTTCGTCATGGAGGACGTCCGGGTGCCAACGGGTTGGCCCCAAGCATGTGGCTGTACTATCGGCTGCTGCTATCGAGCTCTCTCTTATTTCTTCTCTTTTCTTTTCTTTTCTTTTCGTGCGATACGTGGATTCCGGTCGTGTTGTAAGAAAGAAGGGGGAGGGGGGGGTGGAGGGGAAGGGGCAGAATAAAGCGTACCTCTGATATTGATGAAGCCCCCCATCCAGACACAGAAGAAGATGGTTGACTTGATCGGTCTATGTATACGTATCAGACTGCTTCTGTGCATGATCCTTGTTCACGTTTTTTGATTATTTCCGGATTCTTTTTGGATTCTTTTTTTTTCAACTCTTTCAATTAGTAAATTAGTTACATAGCTAGCGACAAGAATGCAAAAGTGTGAGTATGTCGATATTGTGGCGTGGGTACTACAACTAACTAGAACCAGAAGCCTGCCCGCTGGTTGATGTATCTCTCCACATCTCTTCCGCTGCTGCGAGTATTTATTTTCTAACCAGTAGCTATTGGTTTGTTTGGGTTTTTGGAGGAAAGATGCGAGGGGGAGAAGGTTGGGAATGGCAAGGTGGGCGCTTCTCGAGCTTGAGGATGGATTTTGTCTTTGTAAGTTTCCTGTGGTTTTTATATGTACATGAGGGTGCTGCTATTGCTGCTGCTGCTGCTGCTGCTGCCATGTGCTCCTTTGTGCTCCTCGGCCGGCGGATACTGTAGCTACCGATGAGTACGTAGTATGTAAAGTAGTGCCAATCAAAGGGCAGCCACTTGTTGCCTGCATCGTCCATAGGTAGATATGCAACGCTTCGTGGGAATGTCCTTGCTTATGCAACCAATCTCGGTGCTTGCATCCGAAAATGCGGTTCGTCGTTATGTAGGGTCAGGGGCTTGATGGGCTCGTTCCCTGTTACGCCTTTCCTCTTCAGCTGCGCCTTTCTCTCTCTATATTCCGCGTAACCCTTCTTGGCTGCCCATTCGTCCTCGTCGTCTCCCAGATCTGATACACGACCTGCTCCCCAACGCTCAGCCAATCCGTTAAAGTCCTTCTTGGCTTCGCCCGGGGCCACTTCGATTTTACCTCCGCTCCGTCCACGTCGCGAGGTAGGGCGTGCTTGCGCATCAGCTAGGCAACTATGACGGTTGGAGCCTGTGAGACACGGATATCGCCTTGGACCGAAACGTGGTCGAGGGATGCCGGAGATGGGTTGCTGTAGCTGTCTGCATCTGAGCTCGATGATAGTCTACCTTGTGGTAGCAGCATCTGGTCGATGAAATCGCAGATCCGGTCCAAGCGGGCGAGAAGGCTAAAAGTTGAAGAGTCGACCCTCTCGATCTATATATTTTTGTCTGCGGGAACGTGGTCTGTAAATCTCGGTCGATGCCAGAGGTTCAATGGCATGCTAGACGGAGACCGCAGCTGTTATGTGGTTGCCCCGTAGGGTAGGTCAGTCCTGGGCACATATTTCATCACCGACGAAGAGGTGTGGAGCGACTTTCGAAGCTGCAGGAGGCCTGTAGAGACCTGAGCGAGAAGAAGGGATGTTGGGGAAGCTGTAGGTTGATTTGGCTGAGGAAGAAATGCAGGAATCAGGTCAAGTGAGAGCAGCGTGGGTATTTGTCTTCCGAATTGCTGGAAAATGGATCGAATGCAGTTAAGCATTACACACCTGCCTTTATTCTATTGAGACATACTGAATCTCACATAAGGGCATTGATATTTTGACTACCATTAAGACAGAAGATGGGCTTTTAAAATGCCGAGGAAAGACCTACCTTGAACCAATTTATATAGTTCTGAATGGGTGCTTTCACTTGACACTTTCAAACATTTGGCCTGGTTTGTTGTGAAAACTGTATCGTTTGATTCTTGAAATGTATATGATTGATATGATACCGTGCTATGCTTGCCGATCCAGCTGTGACCCGAAATCGTAAATGCTTGGATATGTAATGCCGCTTAAGACGCTTTCCTAAAATGCAGAAACTCCGTAAAATGCTCGTATAGTCATGTACATGACTTATGGACGCCACTGAGACCTTCAGCCCTGCACAGGCCTTCGGAGCTCATTCCCAGACGATGTGACTATAATGTCCTGGCACATGCTTTTGGCACTTCTCACAGTCCGCGCGAAAACCCATCACAAGTTTGCCTTTTCTTGGCGCCTCCGAGCCCGTATCGGACCGCCTTTCGAACATGGCATGCCCTTTACTTCCTCTAGAGGAAGTTGATGACAATGGTGGGCTTGGGTTGGTTTCATCGATCATCTCTGAGTTGTGTGTTTGCATGTTGTCAAAAGACAGAGCGTCCATCATACCAGGACCTGTCAGGTCATCTGTTTCCATTCGCTGTGATATGACGGGACTCTCTGCAGGGCTAGGAAGTCGACGCCTTCGCCACCAGTCAGCTTCCGATTCGCCATCTTCGCTCATCATGGGCGAGAGAACGTTGTGATTGTGACGGAGCTGGAAACGGGCTGATGGATGTATAAAGCTGTTTAGTGATGCCTCTGAAGTATCCATGTTTACGTCCGTGCTAGTAAAATGACCATAAATTGGTGTTGGTATGCGCCCGCCGTTTGCATCAGGCTGATCTGCATTCGTAGAAAAGTTCATCTGCATCGATTGTGTCATTGCAGATATCCCGTTCGACCTTCGTCGAGTCATCTGTGGCCTTCTCCAGCTGCTCACCGAAGGTGGTGGCATCTCTGTCGTGTCCATAGCATCGCTTTCTGATGCATTGGCTCTAGTGGAGAGGAAGCTACTCGCCGTGCTCGGTTGTGAGATGTTGAAGGCGGAGAGATTAAATGCCGACAAGCTTGAGAGGTGCTCCTCTTCTTCAATGTCCTCGTCCGATGACTCAACCGGAGTCAGTGTCAGAGGTATCGTACAAAGCCCTGTCGACTTAGGTTTCTGCTTGAAGACCCTACGAGGCGACGAGGTAGGTGATATGCGGAGAGGTAGCGAGCATTGTCTCTAAACAGGAAGGAGTTAGTATAAGCCTTGAGGTCCAACGTGAGGCTTGACGGACCTTTCCAACCGGGGAACCACTGTAATCTCCCTCTTCTCCCTCTTCTCCGCTCTCGACAGACCGCGGACGCTTGGAAGACTTGGATAAGGGCATTGTCGGTTGCTCACTAGTTGACAGGTGCCTTATGCGGGGTGGGCGTTTCTTGGGGTAGGAAACGTCGAGAAGTGCAACGATTGAGGTTGTGCATTGAATGACGGCTGGGTCAAGAAGTGCTCGAACGTATTATACCATGGCCGTCGAGGAACATCAGACAGTCATGAGACTGACTTCATAAACATTGGCAGTATGAGACTTGTCCCAGGCTCGTACCTGAAACTTGGCGCGTGCCCGGCGACAAGAGCAGGTCAGGCCCAGTAGAGGGTGCAGCCAGAGCCACACAAGATAAGTCTCCTAGGATCAGGGAGGACCAATCTAGATACAGTTGGTCTGATCGATCAAGTTGGAGCACCGTTCTGAACGGACAAGAACGGACATTGTAGTGCCCTGGTGGATGCTATTATTATTGTTGGAACAAGTGTTGTGGGTACGGATACTGGCTGTACATGTCTCGTCAGACGAGCGCCGCAGTAGTTAGTCACGTTAGCTGACTGTCAGCATGGCTCAATAAGGTTTGGGTATGAGGCTAATGCTAACTGTCGTTGATGGTGAGACTGTTTAGTGTAGATTCGGCGCTGTTGGCTTCTCAGTTATTTTGTCACTCATCATCAAGCCTCCAATAATCAATTGACAGTAACACTCAAACATGCTTAGTTGACCGTACACATCAGGGAGGCCAGAAAAATTGTGACACAAGTGGACCAGTAACGCAGCAGTACCTAAAATGCAACAGCATGACTGACCAAGCCCTGGCACTCTTAATTGGATAATTAGTCTAGCCAAAGATTTCTACTATCCAATTCTCAACCTATAATGATAGTTTTTACATCTATAATCTCATTGGTTAGTAGAAGCATCCCTTTAGATCATCGCTGAAAAGGGAACCAAGAAGTTTTATCTTGATCTGAGTGTGATGCAGCGTCTGTATACCCCTGTAATATCTGCTCTCTTTTCATGGGTGAAAGGGTTGCATTTTAGGTACTGTTACGTTACTGACCTATTTACCTCATGTCTAGGCCATTTCACCGCCCTACGGCTGACGATCTGCGGAACCGGGTACTACGTAGCAGAAATCTCTCACCCACCAATAATTCCATGCTGATATTTGACTCACAATCCTGGGTTTATCTCACTCAGCTGAGAAGCCCATGCTCATAGAAAGGGTTGTCTTCTATCCACTACCTTGGCTGAAGAAATTTGACTTTTCTTCCTAAAACCAAAGACGCCTTGAAACACCGACTCCACTGATCCACCCCACACTGAGACGACTAGCCCAGCAGCCCAGCATGCCCCTCATAGATGCGACAATTGGGTCCGAGTTTAATGAAGAAATCAGAGGTCAGAGCAGCATACTATGACAACTAAATTTCCAGACCATTGACCGTCTACAGTGCTTGGTTACGATCCTCTGATACCTCCTGTACTTCTACAAACCGAAGTCCCTGCGGTACGTGCCGTCTGCCTTTTCCTATTGGAAACGGCTCACATTGTCTAGAGTGAGGCATCGATTCAGACGGTAAAGCGGGGTCGCAGGGAATGTATCGAAATCATTCACCAGCGAGATGACCGACTTCTTGTCATGGTTGGGCCATGCTCCATCCACGATCCTGCTACCGCCCTCGAATATGCTAGCAAGTTAAAGAAAGTCGCAGAAGAACTCTCTTCAGACCTTTCCATTATTATGCGAGCCTATCTCGAGAAACCAAGAACAACAGTTGGTTGGAAAGGTCTGATAAATGATCCTGACATCGACGAATCCTACAAGATCAATAAGGGTCTTCGAATATCACGGCAGCTTTATGCAGACCTCACCAGCCTTGGCATGCCGATCGCCAGCGAAATGCTGGACACAATCTCTCCTCAATTTCTTGCCGACCTGATTTCGCTAGGCGCCATCGGTGCACGTACAACAGAATCTCAGCTTCACCGCGAACTTGCATCCGGCCTCTCCTTCCCTATCGGCTTCAAGAACGGCACCGATGGCAGTTTAGGAGTTGCCATCGATGCTGTCGGTGCTGCAGCCGCAAAGCACTACTTTATGGGCGTAACCAAGCAAGGTCTCGCCGCCATCACCAAAACAAGCGGTAACGACGACGGCTTCGTGATTCTCCGGGGAGGAAGCAAAGGCACAAACTACGATGCAGAGAGTGTAAAGGCAGCCAAAGAGGCCCTGGCGAAGAAGAACCAGAAACAGGTTATGATGATTGATTGCTCTCATGGCAACTCGAAGAAAGATCACAGGAATCAGCCCCTGGTCGCCAAGAGCATTGCAGATCAGTTAAGACAAGGAGAGGAAGGGATCGTGGCGGTCATGATCGAAAGCAACATCAATGAGGGCAGCCAGAAAGTTACCAGTGATGGGTCTGCTGCATTGAAAAAGGGTGTCAGTATCACTGATGCTTGTATTGGGTGGGATACAACAGTCGAGGTGTTGACGCAGCTCGCTGAGGCGGTGAGAGCAAGAAGGCAGATTAGGGCGAAAATGGCAAGTGGCTCGAACGGCCAAAACGGGACAGCAAGCGCAAAAAGCAATACATAGATTTCGGAGAACTTCTTTGTCAGTGATTTAGTCGATAGAGGTACACGAATAGAAGGTTTGAGCTCTGCTTTCAACATAACAGATAAATCTGAATGGTTGTAAAATGTTCACCTCTTCATGGACTGCAGCAGTTATAACAGCATCTTCAGTGCACCTGCTACTGACATGCAGTTTGCAGCAGGATAAACCCTCATCACAACAGGCCTGGACGGAGGCGACACAACAAGCATCACCCATCCTCTCCGTCTGCAGCTTGCCAGGAACACGCATTTGTAGCTTCAAGGGCTGCAGCTCTTAACTCGGAGCCTCGGACAGTGTCAAACGTGTACGATGTGGAGACGGAACCTTTCTAGCATGCCCTGTATGCAAGCTGGTGCCTGCCGTGATGGTAGATGATGTGGCAGCTGGCATTGACTTTGTTGTGCCATGGAGTCTCGTTGCATCGACAAAAGGATGTCCTGAGCAGAGAAACGAGCGAGGATATTCGCTAGCTTGTGCAGCATGGATCATTTGTACACTCTCAAACAGATCTCGTATAAACATCACGACTGGTCCCTTCCTTTACCCCAGCCGAACCAGCTGACCTTTCCAGCACCAGTCTCCGTCCTGACGGAATTGGTGACATTGCTGGCCAGTACGTCAAGGGCCCCCCCTTGCGTGCCGGGCAAATGATCGACCTGCTTTTCGCCCGTTCTCCTCCGATCCTCGACCATGTCCCTCACGGCCTCGGTGACGCTCTTCCCATCATTCTTGTCTCCCACCCATCGCTCCTCCTCCAGTAGCCTTTCTGTGGGCAATACCTCCATCTCCGCTCTACTCTGCACCCTCCCATATCTTGCCTCCTCCTCTGGATTCAATCCCTCCTTCGGTCCGAGCCCTATCAGAGCTTTGCCCTTTCCCCACCAGCTCTCCCGCTTCTTCCTCTCCTTCTCCCGCTTAGCCTTCTCTACGATCTCATCGCCCGCCCTCTCCTGCTGCAGTAGATGCAATTGCTCGGGCGTTGCGTCACCACGGAGAAATGCTTGTTGAGCGTCTTGCAGACGCTGGAGCTCGCGGTCGATCCAGGCACGCTTTTGACGGCGGTGGTGGAGGACTAGGTCAGTCATTGCGTAGACGGATATTAGGGCTGCGATGCCTGTATAGAGTTGTGGTTAGTAAAATTGAAGTGGTATGGCGTGACGATTGAAAAGATGAGTACCTGAGAAACCGATCAGGCCATAGGCCACGATTCGATGTGTTTTGTCTGCTAGCATCCTTCCATATTCGATGGTGCGGTCGACAGGGGAGAGGCTAGCTTGGGATTTTGCGAGTCTGGATGCTGCGCGTAGGCGGGCGACTTTTTCTTGCGGGGTTTCATTGAGAGGACCGGGCGGTATTGTAGGTTTCTGGGATTGATGTGGTGTGGGGGGTTTGTAGGAGCCGAACTGTGGAGAGGTGGTAGACGATGATCGAGGTGGTTTTGAGGATGCGTGAGGAGATGTAGATGTGAAGCGAGTGTAGACGTCTGGGGCGGAACGAGACATGATGGAAAGACGAAGGGAAAGACTTCGGTTGTTTTTTATAAACTTTTCTCATCAACAGAGGACCATTGACGCTGTGAGCTCGGAAGCTCTACCAGTTGTATTGGGCGAGCTTCATGAACATGATGATCGCAATTTATTCCGCGGTTTCGGCCTTGGCGTTCGACATGGGCTGCATCAGCTTCATTCGAAACAATACACGACCTTCAATTGTATAGGCAGGGCCGGCAACCTGTGCAGCTAAGAGACAATGATTCCGAACTACTGTGAAGCGAATGTGGTTGCGCACCAGTCGTCGCTGCTTTTCTGGCTAAGCTGGACATGTCCTTGAAGGATTAAAGACAAAGCTGCTGTCTATGCAGCAAGGAGACATTTACTCTTGACCAAATACCTATCACCATGAATCCGTATCAGAATACACAAAATCCTCAATTAGCCTCGATTCTGCAGAATCTAGCCCAGTTCACCCAGCCGATAACCCCCAACCATGACCCAATCCCAGGGCCAGCGACTTCAGCTCCGTCAGTAGCCGTACACGATGTTCCTTCTACAGCTCAGCCAAACAAGACTTCATTAGCTGCACCAACTCGAGATCCGAGAAGACGTCCTACAATCCCACAGCCAGATTCTTCGCGCATAACTGAATGGCCCCCAGCAGTCAAATATGTCATGAACACACTGTCAAAGAATCCAGAAACCACTGCGAAGATCAACCGGCTTATCAAAAATCAACACGAAAACGAGAGGCAGTGGTGGGCAGGCAGGGAAGCATTGATTGCCAAGCACAAAGGCAGAGTGGAAAGCAAGAAGAAGGCGGATGATCTGCTCAGATCTCTGGGTGGAGCCAGTGGGCATGGCGTGGCAGATTCATCGTCGACAGCACAGGAGGAGAAGGCTGAACTAGAACGTTATGATAAGAAGGTTTATGCTGCACTCGGACAAATGGTGGCAGCGGTGGACAGAGAGTTGACGATGCTGAGGGTGCCTTTCTTCGCCATTAAGCATGATTTGGTTTCGAAGAACGAGGGAGAAGACGGCGTTCTCAGTAAGACCAGGTTGATGGAGCTGCAAAAGAAGATGCTGCAACTACTAGAGGATTTGTTTGGTGATTGAGCTGGATTCCTCTTGCGTCTCTTTAACATACAGGAATATCATTAGATCACGCATTTTACAAGTACAACACTTGTAAGGTCGAAATTGGAAGCACGCAGTGCCCAGCATGATTTCGTCGGGAAAGGTTCAACTCAATTCTTCCCTGCGGATGTGACGTCTATCTTCTGATGAGTCGCCTCTCATCTTCCAGGAATCAGATGAGCGTCCACCAGAGCAACACATACGCGGTGTCATCTTACCTAGGATAACCAACAGAACACTCACAGCGCTGCTTTTCACCTCGCCTGAACATGCATAACACAAAACGATTACCACACCCTTGAACTCACTTCGTTTCTTCATCACCCGTCATACATTTGCATCCTGCCTCCTTGCTCCAATAGCCTTCAACTATGTCGAAACCATCTGCAGATGCAGGCAATCAACTGCTTCGATTCGGCGGTCTTGCCGACTGTGTCGTCGTGTGCGGTGACACAGAGTTCAATGTGCGCAAAGATATCATTTGTCGCGGATCTCCTGTGCTGAAGCAATTCTGTGAGGAAGGCCTTCAGGTAAGAGCGATAAGCTCCCGCAATGGCCCCGGGTTAATGAATGCCTAGCAATTTGGTGCTATCCGTCTGGCGTTCGCCGACTATGATTTGCCCACTGTGTCACGAGTATTTCTCTACCTCTATACGGGGAACTACGATGATGGAATGTATCCCAACTTTGGTCGCAATACTAAGTCGATTGCCAGCTCGCCAGGTCAAGAGAGTATCCATCTGCAGCGGCATGACGGCAAGCGATCAGACAACAAGGACCCTACTGGTGACCCACAGCCAGTCTTTTCACGTAATGTTAATGCTCTGGTCGAAAGTAACCTGAAAGTCCATCTTTGTGCGAAGGCCCTTCAGATCAAGTCATTGGAGGCTCTTGCCCTGGTGAAACTCGAGTCCCGTTGTCTCAACGATCTTGATCCAGCAGATATTGCATCAATAATCAGCTACGTCTATGAGCATAGCACGCACGAAGACCTCGAATTACGAACCATGGTTATGCGTAGCTGTACAAAGAACATAGTTCTCGTCATGCGCGATGCAGAGATCGTGTCCCTACTGAAGAAGTACGAACCTTTGGCATCGAACTTACTCGAGGAGACATGGGCTTATGTTACCCAACAATCAATAACGGAGGAAAGGTCAAGGAAAGAAAATGAAACAGCAATTGTAAAGTTGGAAGCGGAGTGCCAGGAGCTGAGGAAGGAGAAAGAATCTGCCACAACATCGCTTGTCAAATACAAGGGACCCAATCTAGAGTTGAAATCACAAGTCCTGAGCTTGAAAGCTGGGACGGCGTCCCTAGCCTCTCAGAACGACTCCATGCGGAAGAAGATCTCGAGTATGACCTGCGAAAAATCGATTCTACTGGACGAACAAGTAGCGTTGAGGAAAAAACTCAGGTGGGAGAATGGCATATCGCGAAATCAGCAGCACAATCTTCAGCAAAAGATCTCGAGCCTACAAAACAAACTTGACAATGCAAACTCAAGGCTCCGGGACGCCGACCCTGCCAATCATGCATTGGGGAGGGTAAGGGGGGAGAATGAATCACTCAGAAAAGAGGTTAAATGGCTCCGGCGCATGCTCGAACATGCACAAAGGTTGGTCAAAGACACCACTGAATGTAGGCATTGTGACACAGCGTTTTGGGCGCTGTTGAAGGTCGATCTACACAAAGATGATGTTTATGTCAAGTGTGGAAGCTGTGGGCAAAAGCATTAGTTGCTGCCCTGCCCCTACGTTTGATCTTGTGACGCTTGGAATGGAAACTATGGCGACGTGGCAGAGTGATCAAGAACTAACAGGGGAAGATCTTGTTGTCGATCCGAGTAGGAGATCTTGCCGGGTACTTAAGGGATACATGTGCTGAAAGGTTAGCTTTTCGCTCGAAGGCAAACAAACATGTTGCCTCTCAAAGAGCAATTCATACTCACTCAGCATTCGGGTCTCTACTCTTAGGCTCCGAATTGTTTCTCTTATCTTTCTGACTGCAGCTCGTTGGCCGCCTTTCTCCTCCTCCTCCTCCTCCTCCTACCACAGTTTCCACTTCCTTCGACCCAGCCCCATCCCATCTATCCCACATATCCCGTGTTCCAAGCTTCTTGCATCCACAAACAGGCGTCAACCGATCCACTATCCAGCATCCTTTCGTCCATCATCATCACCACCACATGCACTTTCACTCCCTTCTGCCTCGTGCAGCTCTCTCTGCTTTCCCACTTGCTAGGCAACGGCATTGACCAGATAGAGACGGAAAAGCCCAAGTGTATGCTGGGGGACAGAGGAGAGACAAGAAAGTGGCAGAAAGGTCATAACTAGTCAGTGGAATCCTTGTCCGAGGTTATGAGAGCTTCATAGAGGTCTCTTAAAGAAGCTTGGGAACGAAAATACTCCAAGAAGGGAAAGACCGGCGACAGCTATATCACGGGAGCGAGGTAGTCGTCTGGTCCGGGGATCCAAAATTGCGAGAGAAAAAAACAGGTGGTGTTATTTCATCTCTTCAAGCCTTGGTTGCGTGAAATGCCCCCCTCCCCCCCCCAAATAATCATATCATAATCAAGTCTTCGTCACAGGACAACCAAAGTGTTCTTCGAAGCACTCGAGTCACTGTTTGTTGACACTCTTTGTTTGGATGCATCAAAATTAGCTTATTCACAGACCAGCACAAACACATGCACATTTGGTCCATGTACTGTCCGTACTCTTTTTCTTTCCTTTCAAAACTACTTTATACAGCTTCAGTTTCATTTTTCAGCTCATCAGCCACGCTGCACGGATCCATCACATACACCTTCACCAAAACCTGAGCTAGCAATGGCAGGAGTTCCACCAGGCTCACTGGAGAAGCTGCTCCACCAAAGCGACGAGAACGACTTCACCATCACCTGCAAAAACAAGGCGTTCAAGGTCGAGAAGGCTGTCATTTCTGCAGGCTCATGGTTCTTCTGGGCTGGTTGTAACTTGTCGTTCAGGGTGAGTACCCTGATCCTAGCTAATGCCAAGCAAATGAATGCAGAGATAACAATTTCACGTAGGAGAAGATGGAGAACCGGCTTGACCTGCCTGAGGAGCATGAGGACGTCGTCGCTCGTGTGCTCTTGTTTCTGTACACGGGGGACTACGAGGACCTGCAGATTCCGCGCTTCAGTACCGAGCTCCTTCCAGCTGCTGCATCATCGACCACAAGCTCTTCCAACGATCCCCTGATCGCTCCGTCTCCAAGAGGACTTGTAGCACCGCTCACGCCAGAGGACGACAATACTCCAGAGGATCATTGGATGAAGAATTGTCCGGGGTTCACTCTCAGCCAAATGCAGCGTTTCGGAAGCGAGGAACGTGAAGAAATGCGTGCGAGAGTGGAGTCGATGAAGCCAGCGGCCAACCCGGCAAAGCAACGAAAGCTGGTGCAAGCCCTGGAGAAGAATACTCAAGTTTACATCTGCGCCGACAAGCTCCAAATGGTTAAGCTGAAGGAGTGTGCGGCGGACAAATTCAAGAAGAGACTGTGGGCAATTGCTGACGCCAAGGACGCCTACCCAGCCGTTCGACTCGCATTGGAAGGCACACGCGAGGAAGACACGGTCCTGTGCAACGAGGCCCTGAGATACTGTATTCGCCATCACGAACGCATCGAGGTTTTTCCCAAGTTTCTCGCTTTCTTGCACGACACCGTCTCGTCCGCGTGGACGATTGGAGTTGAGTTGCAACGCAAGAATGACGACCTGCAGCAGAGTCTCGGGCAGAAGCTGAAGCTTTTGGGTAAAGAGAAGCATAGGGCTGAGGTACTCAAGGCGCAGGCAGACGACGAATTGGACAGCGTGGTGCAGTTGGTCAATGGGACGAAGTTCATGTCGGGCAAGAGATGCACAAATGCGGAAATGAAGCTCGAATTGCATACCAATAGCCTGGGGACGAAGCAGTATCAGCTGACCTGCGAGTGCTGCAACAAGCAGCAGCTGGGGGTTTATATCACGGTCGCGAGATTCGGAGATTCGTGAATGCGGATCATGCGTAAGAGTGGTGGTCTGGTGCACTGGTGGGTGTCCCATTCTATTTGACGACTGAATTATCCAGGCTGCGTCAACTGAAACAAGAGATTTTGATTTGGCTGTGGCTGGTAGAGGTAAGACCACAGGAGCTCTTTGTGTACCATATCTTGATCCTGCCTCCTGGTTCATTTAGTGCAGTTGGGCTTCAATTCAGAAGCACCAAACCTAGCACTATTAGTGAAAATGGATATGTGCATACTTTGCCACTGACCCCGAAGCTGTAAATCCACACCTTGAGGAACGAGCTGTTCAGAGAGTAATTCAACTCGAGAACTATGGAGTGTCCTGATAACCATGAGGGATAAGACGCGTACGACCAGACAGACTGAAATTATGCCATGCCAGCGTTGCCGGCTAAACATCTGAGCCCTCAAGATAGCACCAGAAGAACAAGGAATTCGGTACTATGCAGGCAACACATGCTGGGCTTGTAGAATGGTGAAGGCCTGATTCATTGCATACATCCTGCTGGCTGGCCTTTGTCAATATTCCGAGAACACTTGAGAAATTGATTCTCTTTCACCTGCTTGCAGTCTGGATAGTCCAGTCCATAAGAAATGTTCTTTAACTGACCTTTCGCTTTTTCAAACCTCTAACTAAACGCGTAGGAGACAGAAACACACCTAGCGGTACTGACTACGTTGGACAAATCGCAAAAGGCAACGCCGAAGCTTTACCTGGCTTCCCCTTCACAAATTCCAAATCTTGCAATGGATCCGGATTCAAGGTGGTCTCTCGAGCGCCTCCTAACAGAGCCGGTCTTCTCCGATTTCATCATCTCTTGCAAAGGCGTAGACTTCAAGGTTCATCAGGCATTCCTCGTCGCCAACTCAACGTTCTTCAGATCGGTGTGCACGCTCCCTTTCCAAGTGAGTTCCTCCTGAAGGACCAGGTTTGTCAACCAGATTTGCTGACGTAGAAGTGTCCTAGGAAGCCGAACAAAATCACGTTGACCTTGTTGATGAGGAGCCAGAGATCATCGCCAGAATGTTGTCGTATATGTACACCGGGGATTACGATGATGCGCAGATACCAAGATGGGCGGAGGAGCGGTGCATAGTAAGCCCGCCTTGCTCACAAACCCAAACTATCAAGGACAAAGAGGGACTCTATGGGGCGTCTGAAGTCCAGACAGAGAGCTCTGATGGCAAAATCCCAGCCGGTGAAGAAGAGTGGGGCAAGAAAATCTCACGATCGGGTAAAGAAGGCTCAAAAAAGGCGTCCTTGTCAAGGATGGAGGTGAACACACTGGTATATGCTTGTGGCGACAAACTCGGGATCCGGTATCTCAAAGCCGCAGCAACGGAAAAATTTGCGCGCTCGATCGCTGAGGAATACAAGTCGAAGCATTTCCAAGAAGCCATTGAACTAGTCTTCAGGGTCACGGCGCCAGGCGATAGCGAGATCAGATCCGAACTGCTATTGTGGTACATCCGGCATCGCGAGGCTGTCACCGGTAATCTGGCCAAGACAATGGCTGAACACGAACCTCTGACTTGGAAGGTCTATCTCGAGATGGGGGAGGCACTAGATGCACAGAAGGAAGGTTATGCTTCGTGCCTTGCAAAGCTGGATGCCAGGAACGCAGAGATCAAAGAAAAGGACGCTAAACTCAGAACAAGAGACGCTGAGCTCCGAGGCGTCCGAGAACCTGTCTTGGGTGCCAAGCTCACATTGTCAAAGATGAACATTTGAAGCTACACCAGATAGTCAACGGGTTCCTTGACACTTATTCTAGCATAGAATTCTGCAAGTCGTGCGGCATGAAATTCGGCAGCATCAAGGTCGACCGTCAGAAGATGTATGGCACAAGTGTCGATATCTATTGTGCTTGCACAAAATGTGGCAAACGACAAGACTGGGCAAGAGAATGAATGGTAGCATACCATAGCGCTCCGGCTTCAACTCCATGGTTGCCGAATAATATGGTGCTAGAAGAATTAGCTTTTAGCTGCCGTGATCAGCTTCGTACCACTGCAACAGTGAGCTAGAAAGGAGCTGGGATCGTTTTGTGACCGTTGAGTACATAGATAATCGTTTCGATACAAGGCTATTTTAGATTGCACCATAATGCAATCTATTAGTATGCGTCAAACAAATCCTGAATATCTGCACGTGGTTGGCAGGTGGGACTCGTTGGGAACCAGCCGTGCTGCATGAACATGTGCAACCACAGACTTCGGTCTCAACACTCCAGTGCGAAGACCACATGTGGTAGAAGATGGGATGTATTAGGGTGGGCACTCTGACAAGGATCTGGCTTGATCTCATGAATCAGCCTGGACACAAACAATGCTTGATAGAAGGCAAGAGGTCAATCCGGGTCCGGTAATCCTCATCGTTCTTCATTGGGCTATGTGTCACTCCCGCCGGCTACACTCAAGAGAACCACTGAATCAGAACCGGATCAGACATCCTCCCCAACGCACAAATACGCATGGATGAGTCGAAACACACCAAGGGCACCGGCGAAATTACATAACTTGCTGAATTAAGTTCGTTCTTGGAAGAATGAGGTCACCGCCGAGCGAGCGTCAGGGTGCCCGTGGAGCACCGTTGCGCAGTCCTTTCTTCGCGGTGTATAGGTAGAGTTGGGTTGAAGAAGGGCCACTATCAGCGCTTGCTGACAGCCTCAACAGACTCGCGTCACACATCAACTCATCGATGGACGTATGACGTCCGGAGCGTTGAGCACCTAGATTGGATAGAATAAGAATACGTGAAGTTGAGATAAGGTCCTTGACGTCGTGAATTTTGAGTCCAGACACTAGGCACACGTTGGGCGAACGTCTAGCAGGATAGGCCGTTCAACGCTCCGAAGTAAGCCAGCAATTAGCCGCGGGCACAAGGCATAGATTGGGTGGGGTGTACAATGTTTGAGGCTACCGCGAGTGTCGTATAGATACGATACACCTCGCTTGTATAACACGAGAAACGAGTAACGGAAGTCGATCCAATCGCAAAGCATGGAAGTCGTCGTATAGAAGCACGATGTATGCAGGGGTGGACACTGGAGACGGCTCGGTGCAAGGCTGGGGTAAAATGTGGCATCATCCGTCAGAAATCCGTCAGAAGAATCCCTCGTAACCAATCAAACATCGTGATGTAACTCACCGCCTAGCGTCACATTTTGTTGGGCCAAATTCTGCCAGATTTGTTGAAAAGAATTTACTAAGGGATTTCAGGCACAACAGCAGCTAAGTTTAAGCTTGGTCTACATTGATAATAGTCTTGATGCTCTGCGCAGAGTCCCCTGGGATACTTGCGCCTAATTTTACCCCGTCCTCCACCCTTCACACGAAATTCGACAGAGACGCAGTCAGAGCTCTGGGAACGAAGACCTAGCCCCTGCTCCTTCCTCTTTTCTCCTTCACCCCACACCTAACATTGCCTAGCCGGTCGAATTCGAAAAAAAGCTCACGTTCAACCTTTCCATATAACAGAGCTCACTCTGCCTCACGTTCTCTTCCTCATCACATCTCCCGTAGTGACCATCTTCCTTCACACCATACCAGACATAGTCATCGTACATCAGCGACAATACTATGCCTTCTAGTCAGCCCACTGCTGGCCATCTGGCTGTCAAGCCGGAGTACCTCTCCTCGCAACCAAGTCCTATGGCAAAACCGTCGGAGCCAAACCGAAACACCAAATATGATCCCAAAAAGCCCCACATCACCGACACACCCATCACCAAATCGAATTGGTACAAGCATGTCAACTGGCTGAACGTCACCCTCATCGTCGGTGTTCCTCTATATGGCTGCATCCAATCTTTCTGGACACCTCTTCAATTTAAGACCGCGCTCTGGACCGTTGCCTATTACTTCATGACCGGTTTTGGTATCACCGCAGGCTATCACAGATTATGGGCACATACCTCGTACTCGGCCACCCTGCCTCTTCGAATCTTCCTCGCTGCTATGGGAGGTGGTGCAGTCGAAGGTTCTGTCAGATGGTGGGCTCGTGACCATCGTGCCCATCACAGATACACCGACACCGAGAAAGATCCATACTCCGTCCGCAAGGGTCTCTTGTACTCTCACTTCGGATGGATGTTGATGAAGCAGAACCCAAAACGAATTGGTCGGACCGACATCTCTGATCTGAACGAAGATCCAGTTGTCGTCTGGCAACACAAGAACTACCTTAAGGTCGTGATCTTCATGGGTCTCATCTTCCCTATGCTTGTCTGCGGTTTCGGCTGGGGTGATTGGTGGGGCGGATTCGTGTATGGTGGAATCCTTCGAATCTTCTTTGTCCAACAGGCCACTTTCTGCGTCAACTCGCTTGCTCATTGGCTTGGCGACCAGCCGTTCGACGACCGCAACTCTCCTCGTGACCATGTCATTACCGCTCTGGTCACTCTTGGTGAGGGATACCACAACTTTCATCACGAGTTTCCTTCCGATTATCGCAACGCCATTGAGTGGCACCAGTACGATCCCACCAAGTGGACAATTTGGATCTGGAAGCAGCTTGGTCTTGCCTATGATCTCAAGCAATTCAAGAACAATGAGATCGAGAAGGGTCGCGTTCAACAGCTTCAGAAGAAACTCGATCAAAAACGAGCCAAACTTGACTGGGGTGTTCCTCTTGAGCAGCTTCCAGTCATCTCTTGGGATGAGTACGCTGACCAAGCCAAGAACGGTCGTGGTCTTATTGCTGTTGCTGGTGTCGTCCATGATGTCACTGACTTCATCAAGGATCATCCTGGGGGAAAGGTCATGATCTCGTCGGGTATCGGCAAAGACGCTACCGCCATGTTCAACGGCGGTGTCTACATGCACTCCAACGCTGCTCACAACTTGCTCTCCACTATGAGAGTCGGTGTCATCCGAGGTGGCTGCGAAGTCGAGATCTGGAAGCGAGCACAAAAGGAGGAGAAGGGTGAGGTTGTTCGCGATGAAAATGGCCAGAGGATCGTCCGAGCTGGCACTCAACCTACTAAGGTTCTACAAAATGTTGCTACTGCTGGAGCAGCATGAGAAACGATGTTGAAGAATGTGCATCAGTGGAGGTGCAGACGTTTTTGAGTTGTGGGCAGTCGTACCTAGTCTTTGCTCTTTTAGCGTTTCTTTCACATGTCAGACCAGGTCGAATGTCCTCTGGTCGAATCAGAAATACCCCTTACTAGCATTACATTGCATTAGATTTCTAAGCCTGAATCAATCACTTCAAAGGCTATCTCTTCTATTGGATACTTTGATGACTAGAATTGCAATTGGCTTGGTTCGTTCCCCTTGGTAGTTCCTCACCTTGTGTGTCAACTGTACTACATATGTACGAGTAGTACCTCCCAAGACTCCAAACTCTATCTTGCCACTCCACTTCTGTCGCATACCCAATTCCGCTTGTTCAACATTGCCTTGTCTTTCTTCCCGGCCTTTCTGTGTCTATCAAACAAGACCTTTCAATCAGACATTCCAAGGCATTGGCCCACGTGATAGACTAAAACCGAAGGCCCTCTATATCAAGCTCATGCATGGCCACACTACCAACATCCTCGTCAATTGTATTGAAATAACCAGCTCATGGACCTGGTCTGTAGCAGTATTAACATGGCTCGGGCCTTCATTGCTACATAGCCGCAATGCCGTCTTCAACATTCACGAGCGGACCATTGCGCTATCTTTCACATACTCTACGTGGTGAAAGTGACGGTGATGGGTGGGGATACGAGACTTGCGATATACCTCTCGTATGCCCTTATATGTACCTCCTAGCGCTCGGGACACATTTTGCTTGCTTGGGCTTGATCCTGTAGTTTCTGATCCTCCCTGACATGTCTACTCTGTCCCCTTTTGTGTGTGTCTGCGGATGGTGCTTGAGACCTCGGGACAAAGTTCTGACCGTCGCGCGACTGGCCGTTTGGATCGAAATCGCGGAGGAGTCGTGTTATATACTCGGGTAACCTCTCCTCTCCTCCCGACCGCTGGCTTACAGCCCTAAATATGCACGATCCCTATCTGCGTGATGACAATGCCTGTCAGCGTCTTACTTGGTTGGAAGCGGACCCACGTATACCACGGAGAGTCTTCATCTGTAGGAGGCTAGCACTGACAACGATTTTCTTCAACTGTCAACGCTGGATAGGTTCAGGGTGAGTAGTAATGTGATGACCTGATTACAAGGGGAGATGAGGATAGCATACCATGTTTCATGCCTTAACAGGTCGATCTAGTCCGTAGGCCACTGTGCCCTCTTGAGGTTGAGGCAGCATGTATGCATGGTACATACCAGCTCGTAAGCCTCTCCCGTCACCTTATACACGTGACATATGATGTTGGAAACGTTGACTGGGGTTTGACCTGTTTTGCTTCGCTGCCAGGCATGTAAGTCCTGAGCTTTTTGCAGCTAACGAACGACGTCGTGGCTGACTTCTGAAGAAATAGGGCGTGGGTACCGGTTTGATATGCCACGTCCAACGTCCGTGCCCCATCCTGCCACCTCTGGACCAGACTGCGAAGACGTGTTTCAAGCTCGTTGCTTTATATCCCTTAGCGTCTGATAGCTCCTAGCACAAGTCTGATCCTGAAGCCTTTCATTTTGTCCAAACGCTCGAGTAGACTAGCTTTTGTGATCTTAGAAATCCCCTTGGAGTAGAGACTAGGTACCCATCAGGCCTAGCAATGGTGGCACACTCTTCCGCCCACACACTTCTCTCGCGTTTCAACGAGTCTTTCGGTACTTCTCTCTAAGTTGCCCTAGTCCCCTTGTAAGCCTAGAGGGAGATCGTGGTTGTTCGGTGAGGCTTCGGAAAATTTCTGGATTGGACGTGTCCCGAGCAGGAATAATCTCTTCTCATTTGCGGAGCTGTAGGCAAGGGGAGGGAGGTACCGGTATACTGGCCTTGCATGATGATGAGCTGTTCTGGGTCGTATCGCTTCTGTCCACGGCCGTTGAGTGGCCGTAGTAATATAGTAGGTAAGTAGAGGGGTGGAACTTGCGCGGGGGAAAACCGAAAAAGGGGCTGGTGTGTGGTAGAAGAAAATTAGCTCTCTAGCAAATCCTTGGTGCTTCTGCTGCCTATGAAATCTTTGAAGCGGTTAGCAAGGATAAGAAGAACGATGGTATGATTTCCAGGTCGAACGAAACAGTAGGGAACCACACTTGCTGTGGAGTCGATGTGTATAGCTGACGGAAAGTGACGAAAGTAGAATTGTGAGAAACGAAGGGTTAGTACTACTTATGATGGTTGGGAAAATGACGAGGTGTTCAGTACGATCCGAAGAAGGCAGGATTTGGCCTTGAGAATAGTAAAAGAATCAGTGGAAGAAATATATCCTAGTCTCATAGGCAGATGGTCCTCAACACCGGGGTATCCTATTTAAGGATGATAAGAATGCAGGGCGTTGATCACAGTGAGAAATTCGATGTCATGCTCCGGAGTATGCAGATCATAAGAGTCAGTCCTCACCAGCAAAGCCAAAAACAGACAGAGGCACCAGCAACTCCATCTTGCAAATAGAAAAAGCTTGTGGTCTTCGAGGCCGAAGAATTCACCCCTGTGTCCGAAATAGGCAACAAGTAAAATGCAAAAAGCTGGACCATGGAGGGATTCGAACCATTGACCAACTATTGATGTACTAAAACTGACTGCCACCCAGGATGACACTTTGTTCCTGAGTGGTCCTCAACTCTTTCTCATTCCTGTGCTCGCCCCTGCCATGCCCACTCATGTTACTTCTAGCTTCTCTCTCTATTCCTCTTTCCTATCTTCGCTTGCTCTATATCGGCCTCGCAAAAAGGTAGAAGTAAAAGAAGGCGCGGGCCTTCAGGGGAGCAAAACCTGATACCCGCCCGTCCCCGAGAAGATCTCGGTTAGGGAAGACACGAGAGGAAACCGTAGTAAGCCCGGAGGTAATTCTCAACGTAACTGAAGGCCGATTTTATTTCTCTTGGCGCAAGGGACCGTTCGAATAGAGCTTAAGCTTGATACTACTGGGCCACCATTGCAGTTGTTGGATTATGGTTTTTTCAATATATATATTGTTTGAAAATCGGGCAGGGCCGCACGTTGTCAAGTGTTTTGGGCTTTTGCTGGGCAGTAGTTCCTCAGACACGAGTCAACATGTATGTTCTCTCTCGTAACTGATGCTTTTGATACTGATGCTTGATTTTGCCAGATCTTGAGATAACGTTCGACATCGGGTTGGGGTCGTCAAGGGTCGCAGCTTTGATCATCCTTTCGCCTCGTCCTTCATGTTTGCTTCTTTCTTCATATGTTTCTTTCATGCTTGCTCTTCCTCACTCTTTCCTCCTTCGCTCCCTTCTCTAGATTCTCCCCAACCTCGCTGTTTCCCTTTCTTGCTTTGATATAACTCTGTCATAAGTTCTAGACCTTTACATCAACGATGTAAGAAGGAAATGCAGGGGTGACCATGGGACACACTACTCTGGTCAACGGTTCTCTTGCTACCTGCTACCACTGATGGCTTTCTCTAATATCGAGCAGGGAGATACTTACTATACGACCGCATTTCAGACAGACGATAAAATTCTGGTCTTCACGTCACCTACGCCTCCCCCAGAGTCCTCTTTATCCGCAACGTCGCTATGGTATGGAGATAATGTCGTCCCTGGATAAGTGCGCAACTTCCGATGTTGTATGTATGGTGTTCTTCCTCTTCGTACCACCTTACAGATTATGCTTGAAGTCTACATCGCTGAAGTATGAAGCCTTTTGAAGGTGTTGCGCATGCTGCTGCATCCCTGACTTTTGGGAGTGGAGGCCGATTCGGCGAACAATCATAATGGCATTGACGTTTGACAATGGTGATCACGGAGGACGAGGCAATGGTCAGGGTATTGGATCACTGCCGAATCGTACAAGGGTGCTTGTGTCAGCTCCATTCAGCCTTTACAAGCAGACAGGACGTCCAGAAGGACAGTGGAGAAGGGACAGACAAGAGATTGTCCTCCCAAACCAATCGGCAGAATACTCCCAGTAGGCTTTGCCATAATCGGTCTGGGGCTGTACTGCAAACTACAGCGGGGGAGGCGAACTTCTCAGTACCACCTGGAGTCTACGCATTTCCAGGGCGATAACAGGGCACGCGGGATGGGGGATGGGGGATGGTTCAAGTCGTTAAGCTAAACCTATACGACTTTGGCACTTAGCTGTCCCCCTGCTGCTACTTGATAGCCTAGACCGCTAGTTACACCTCAAAGGTTTGATGGCTAAAGTTAGGCCCAGCTGTCCTCCGTGTATGAGTGGTTGTGGCAGATCTTTTCCGTAGTTAGAGAAGACAAGTTCTGCCAGTTACCGGTAAGACTTACTCCTGCGCTCCCCTCTCCCCCAAGGACTCCATCTCGAATCCGTCGGCCTCGATCTTCCTCCCTCACCTTCACGAATACACACTTCACGGACAGGACGGAAAATTGCAGGTTCGGCCTCGATATTTCCGGTACTCATATCAGAGCAAAAATAAGCATCCTTGACCGCCTGCGCACTCATCCATTCGATCCATCTCAACTTCTCCTCCTCAGCCGACCTCTCCATCCGAGCCTTCATCTCCTGCGCACCTTCTCGGATGAGTATGAAATGCTTCTGAGACCTCATGCTCTACCATATCACCACTTCACGCCAACTTACTCCGAAAGTGCCAAATACACCAGCCACCTTCTGTCTGTCTTCGCAACGACAATC
The DNA here is from genome assembly GCF_000464535.1 of Endocarpon pusillum Z07020. Lineage (NCBI taxonomy): Eukaryota > Fungi > Ascomycota > Eurotiomycetes > Verrucariales > Verrucariaceae > Endocarpon > Endocarpon pusillum. The sequence continues at coordinate 45,120 of NW_006916228.1, forward strand.
CTCATTCCACCCAGCTGCAAAGCCAGATTCTAGATACACAGGCTGCAGTGCTTCGACCACCATTGGAGCGCTTGTGACTACCGGATGACAGATATCGAGTGTCGAGTCTTGTTTGAGGTAGTAATGAGGCGCAAGTGATCCGACCTGGTCTCCACGCTCCGCCATACACTCCTAGCATACCAATCATCAAGAGGAGGTAAACTGTCATACTATGACAGAGACCTCCTCCTCGATCGCGACCTATCCATCACAGCATCCAATTCCGGTCGCAGTTCCTTCCGTCGCATCGCCTACTCTAAATGGCGGCCTTTCCGATGCGGTAATGCAAGATGACACCGAAGATTACACCATCAAATGCATTTGCTCCTATGGTGACGATGACGGCAATACAGTCTACTGTGAGAAATGCGACACCTGGCAACACATCGTTTGTTATTATCATGGCGAGGAAGTTCCAGAAGTTCATTTCTGCGCAGATTGCGATCCAAGACAGCTGGATGCGAAACGTGCCACAGAAAGTCAAAAGCGAATGCGAGAACACGTTGGTGGTGCTGACCGCAAGGCGAAACGTCCACCTCAGAAGAGCCACAAGAAGAAGAAAGATTCAATGGCCACTCCTGAACAGACAAATGGTCTTCACTTACATAGCAGACACGAATCTGTCTCAGCTGCGCGAGATCAGCCACCTCCAGCAAAGCGAGCAAAGACAAGCCACCGAACCTCTGCCTCTATTGTCTCGATGAACGGTGTGCCAACACTTCCTGAGCCGCGCAAACGAGCTTCGTCGAATGTTAATGCATATCCGAGTCCAACAAAGTCTCCGCTCGGCCAGCCGCTACACCCACCAATCCCAACATACACCACCGAATTTTTGAACCTTTACGACAATGATCGTGGTAAGAACAATATTGATGATGGCCAGAACGCTAGGACGTATTCCAATTCTATGTCCATGGCCGTCACTAATAAATTGACTTCGTGGTACGACAATCCTTTTGCTTTGAAACAAGACACAGGCAAACAGCACCAAGAGGTATTTCACCATTCTGATCAACCCCTGAGGCCTGAGACTTGGCCACGGGTTGTACTGAAAGAGAAGACAAACACCGAGACACAGTATGCGGGTCGATTTCCCAAATGGAAGTGTATTATGCTGGACACGAACGTGAAAAAGGATGAATTCATTGGAGAGATTAGAGGTGATATTGGTCTTTTTGAGGACTACTGTTTCGATCCAGATACTCGTTGGAGTGAGCTCCGTCATCCCGAGCCTTTCGTCTTCTTCCACCCTCAAATTCCGATCTACATTGACAGCCGGGCCGAAGGTACTCAATTACGCTACGTGAGACGGTCCTGTCATCCAAATGTCAGTTTGAAAACCTTTGTTACGGGCGAGCGTGATTTTCATCATTGTTTTGTCGCAAAGGAGAACATCATTGCTGGAACTGAGCTTACCATTATGTGGTACCTTGATCAGATATTCTTAAACAATGGAAGAGTGAAGGAGGAGAATGGTGATGAAGAGGAAGCGAAGCGCCGAGCAACCTACTTCAGCAAGATTCTGGCCAATTTTGGTGATTGTGCATGTGATTCCATGGAATGCTCGCTCAAGAACTTTGACCTGCGTACGTCGCCTGAATACATTAAGAAGGGTCGCAAATGGCGAGGGAGGATCAAGAGTGCAGCCTCACCAATAAGTACAGGACAGGCGACAAATAGTCGTGCTAATAGCGAGCACATCCAAATGACAGAGGAGGAGGATCAAATAGATAGTCGATCAACATCCGGCTCGATACGGAGCAAACCTCAGAGCCGAGATATTACGCCGGCCCATCCGGGTCATACCGAGCAGGGTCAGGATCCTAGCCTTGGTATGTCCGCGAGAGAAAAGAGGAAGATCCTGATGGCCGAGAAAGCTTTTGAGGACCAAGAATCAAAGAAGCACAAGGCGAAGCGAAAGAGAACCAGCAACGGTCCTGTGCTGAGCACACCAACCCCTGGGTCGAAGAATGCCACAACATCTTTGCCAGTAACACCGAGTCTAATGTCCAAGCCACCCAACCATGAAATTACTTCGACCAACCACGGCACAGACTCTCCGACTCTGAATGCTCCGCTACGCCATACCTCAAACACGTCGCCCCACAAGTCATCGACACCAAATATCCCAAAGCCCCCACCTCGCTATAAGCGGCCAGCATATGTGGACCGAGGAATGCAAACGGATCCCGAACCCAAGGAGGAAGAGACCGAGGAACCAGAGCGGACTGGACCACAACCTGAGTGGTTCAAAACTTGGCAAATGCCCCATGTGAGGCGTACCAAAATGTATCAGGAATGGGAGCGGAAGGACAGAATTAAATGGCAGGAACTGAAAAAGAAGGTAGAAGCTGGTCTTGCGAGCCCCTCTGCAACGATTGTCCCAACGTGGCTGGAAGAGAGACGAGAAGAAGACAAGCGCCGAGCGGAGAGGCGAGCAGTCAAGGAGGCTAAAGAGAAGGAAGAAGCTGCAGCAGCAGCCATTGTCTCTCCATTTTCCGTGGTCTCAAATTCCACCAGCCCAACAGAGGAATCCAAACCAACAATACCCGCGTCAGCCATTCAGCTACCGCCGCCTCCGCTGCCCTCTCAAGCTGCGCATACCCACCAGAGCGTGAGATCGCCTAATGACCACAAACTCCAGCTTTCGTCGTTACCACCTGTACCTACCTTCACCAATCCTGCAAGCTCAGGCGCACAATCATCCACGGCGCTCTCGCCCACGCCGACCACCCCTTCTGTGCCGCAATCACCATTTGCATATGGCGGAGCATCACAGTCCTATCCTGCTCTATCTGCTGGAGCCGTGGCGCCAAGTCCTGTCAAGAAGAAACTAAGCCTCGGAGACTACATGAGTAGGAGGAGTAACCTGGTTACCCCAGCAGCCGAGAAGACACAAACTCAAGCGATGGCAACGACAAGCCCGACTCCTACATCAGGCGCAGCGCCAGATAAATCAATCGTCGAGCAGGCTCCGAGCAATCCTCTGGCCGCCGATCCAACTCCTCCTGCAGCGATGGCGAACCCTGTTGACCCTATCAAAGTCGAAGCCCAAGCCTTGGACTATGTTGAAGGCCCCGTGGTCACCCATCGTCCTGTGACAAAAGACGAGAGTGCCTTTGTTCCACCTCCTGCTTTGGCAGCCGTGCCCAATCAACCATCGGCTGCTCCATCCATGCCCCCTGCATTGAGCAGCGTACTTTCAAACCTTCATGCGCTAGCTGGCCATGTAGCTCGGCGCGATTCTGCTGGTTCGTGACTCGTAGGACCTTGTACGATAAATGATGGATTACCCGGTTGAATTCTAGCCTCTACTTCGGAGTACTCGCTAGATTTGCCCTCATGGAAGTCTTACCTCATGGAAGTCTTACCTCATGATGGCTGGGTTGAATTGACGGTGTATCATGATATTGTGGGTTTGGAAAGCGGGTTGGCGCTATGGTGTTCCGTCCTCTAGACGTGTTTCTTCTCTGTGAGCGAGTCTTCATTCACCTGTTTTGCTTTCCGAGGGCTTTCTTGGCTCTATCAACGAGCTTTGTACATACTTCTCCTTCGTTTCTCTCACCACCCACACAAACAGATGATGGTAACGAGCAGGAGAGCTAGAGAAAGTCTCCACTGCCACCTGGCCAAGCGCACCCCAATATGTTCTCTGGTTGACACGTGTTGTCCCTCGAACTTATTCGTTTCAGCCTAGCTGGGTGGGTGTATGCCTGAACTAGCATTGTTCAGAATAGCTCAATCGCAAGAGACGACAACAGAGTCAGTCAAACAATCGACGAATTGATCACGATCTCCAAATGAAAATGGTGGTACGCTTCGAACCAATACCCGATCAATCCTCCACCAACCTCATTCCTCTTGTAAGAACACACATGCACAGACAGCGACCCTGACCGCTTCACGGGCCTTTCCCCTATTCTTGTTCAATACTGCTCACTTCATCTGTCTTACTCTTTGTGCGCGCCTCTCTCTTCCTGTCCTTCTCCCACTTCTTATGCCTGTCTCTTCTCACTCCCTCTTTCCTCCCTCTTCCTATCCCGCTTTCTCTGACTTATCACTCCTCCTTTCTGCAGCATTTTTTTACAAGTATTATACAGGCGAATTCGGATGAGGGGTACCCTTAAGCAATGTTGGAGATGATTGATCAGTATACCTGGTCGGTCTTGGTTGACTAACATGTCTATCTACCATACGCACGCAACTATCGTTTTTCATGGAACTGAACAACATGATCGGTTGGCTGGCGGGACGCTTTGAGTGCGGGAGAAGCAGAGATGAGGCATGGTAATGGTCTTGAGGTACGGAATGTCTGTACTCAATTGAGAAGGGAGAGCAGAGCAGCAGGTCAGGTTGAGCAGTTGGCTTGAACGGGTTTTTGAAGCAGTGATACCTTGGTTTGCTTACTTTGCTTCCAGCTCGATGCTTTCGCTTGCCCTAGGGAGTACGGTTTGGGTCTCCTTGCCTATGGAATCTGGTTGAAGTGGGGAGCCGATGATGAGAAAGGTAAGGAAAGAACTGGAATCATGGGTTGAAAGACGTGTTGATTGCACAGTATGGATAGCTGCGGAGCGAAGCGGGAATAGACTTGGGATATCAGGTAGAGGAGGTATCGGTCGTTTCAGAAATAGTTCAGGAAATCGTAATTTTTAGTAAAGAGGCGCTGGGTCAGGAGTTGTCTTACGGTACAGCGCCGGATATGTGGGAGAAGAGAGCAGCATTTGCAATGTGAGAACGTTTGGTTTCGACTTGGGCACTCGTGGGAAGCGGGTGGAGCCTCTACTTTGATGCAGCCGTTTTTGTTGCGATGGTACATATAAACTCGAAACCGACAACTGGATATCACCAACTAGATGGTCATTTACACTGCTCACAATGAAGAGATTGCATTTGGCATCCTAACATCACAGTTTGGCAAACTTTAACCGGTCCGAAGGAAATAGATAAGAAGCCAGCGCCCATTTGCTTCAAGAACGAACTTGTAGTGGATGAGTTAGATCCTGGGGTCGGGCATCAGCTTGTCATCCTAGGAGTTGCTTTCCTTGCAATGTTCACAACCACCATCGGTTTGCCTCGCCAAAGAATTCCAGCAATGTTTTAGCTAACGGCTTCACAAACTAGTAATGCTAATCTGTTTCCGTCCCAAGAACCCTTATGAAGCCCCATAGTCTGGCGTTTGGCAGACATGATGCTTGCAATCTTGACAGTCCCTTTCTACTGCAATATCTCTGCTAGCAGTCTATCTTTGAAGCCCAGGCCGTTCTCGCTAATGCATAGCGAGTTTATGTTAGCTGTCACAAGCGATGATCCAGATGCTTTTTGCGAGTGCAGTATGAGCCATTTGCCATTCTTTCCCTCGTGGAAATACTGAGATCTTGATCGACTATGGGATGAGCCACCTTATCGACGACGTACTTCAAGAGAAGTGCTCAGGCTCATTGATTGCAATGGGCAAAAGCTGGCTCACCTTGTCCTTCAAATATGCTAGACCACATAGGCGTAGATGGAAAGATTGGTGTGGGTCTGTTCCTCAGCAATCTGCGCCAAATAGTGTTCGGCGTAAGCTGTATAGTAAGCGCGATTGTCCTTGAATGGACATGCTGGTCCGAGAACAGGGGCCTACTTGCTTGCTAGCGGACAACGCGGATTTGGGGGACTGGTGTTGTAGGGATGCGTTTGTATTGAAGGGATGGCGATATCGATCGATTAGAAAGTCCGCTACTTCGCCGAGGACTTTCGCAAGCTCTTCTATAGCCAAGAAACCAGTAGAGCGGTCCTCATACCATTGTTTGCCAGACATCTCTTCTAGTCCGAAGCGAGTACGCAACCTTTAGGTTCCTTGAAAGCACGTAAGTCCCATCACCCAATGCTGTTGCTTTGACATTCCTGGTGACAAGGGTAACAACGTGGGTGTCAGATATCTACTCGTAGGTGTTCTTTGAATGCTAAAAGACCAACCGCAACAGGGACACGGACCAACCATGACGGGAAGTGGCATCGAAGACTATACGGAGACGGTAGTGGGCGCCTCCCACATGGTCAGCTCCATGATCAAGGGTGTACATCTTTATCTCCCCTCAAGCCTGCCACCAGTTGGCAGACACTTATGGTTGATTGAGGATCGAGTTGCAATATCGCATTCTCTGCCTGCTTCATAGATATTTTCCGTAATCTGCCATGTCAGAAAACAGGAAACCACAATCTTATGATTCAGACCCAACTGCTCTGGATTGTGCACGTAAGATTCTCCGTCGACACAGGATACTTACGCGGGCTTCTTCCAGTCTGGTTCGTTAAGCTCTGTCCGAATGCAACCACCCCATGCATGGCTGGTCAGACATTTGGATGTGGAGCATCTCAGCCCAAGCGATGCTGGTGAACTTGGCTACACCCTCGTGACTGTGTAATAAGCATGCCTCGGTCGAAGTACGGCTGAAGGTTGCAATAGATATGTGGTGTGAGTTTGGAAAAGTTTGTATCCCAGGTGTTGGGAACAATTGGGCTGCTTAGTAAGTGAGGGAGAAAGAGTATGCTGACATCGTTCCAGCTCCAGACCAATAGTAGCCATCTTCATCTTGCTGACGACCTCGACGGCTGCCGATATCGGCACAGGTACGTAATTCTTGGATCTTCTGCGGCATCGTTACAGAATAAATACCCACGTTGATTTATATCGTCAAAGTGCAGAATTGCAGTCAAGATGCCTTCTGCTGTGCAAAAACCAAGGACGCTGTACGACAAAGTGTTCCAAGACCACATCGTAGACGAGCGAAGCGATGGAACTGTTCTCCTCTACATAGGTGTGTGGTACGGCCTTAGTGATGATCATTGCAGCAAACTGAACTCTTCAGATCGCCACTTAGTGCATGAAGTCACCTCACCTGTACGGTTTCTCCTGTCTCCCGTCTGGGAAGCCCATTGACACTTTACAGCAAGCCTTTGAGGGATTGAAGAAAGCTGGGCGCAGAGTTCGCAGACCCGACTGCACGCTTGCAACAACTGATCATGTAAGCGACACAGGAGGAATGGGACTTTTTCATGCTAATGGGCAGTTTTAGAACGTCCCCACAACTCCACGAAAGAACTTCAAAAACGTGGCCGAGTTTGTCAAGGAAACGGATTCACGAATCCAATGCGAGACATTAGAAGAAAATGTTAAGGATTTTGGCCTTACGTACTTTGGCCTTGGAGACAAGAGACAAGGAATTGTGCACATCATTGGACCTGAGCAAGGATTTACCTTGCCAGGGACGACTGTTGTTTGCGGTGACAGCCATACGTCAACGCATGGCGCATTTGGTGCCCTGGCTTTTGGGATCGGTACAAGTGAGGTTGAACACGTTTTGGCCACACAATGTCTCATCACCAAAAGAAGCATGAATATGCGCATCCAGGTTGAAGGCAGACTATCCCCCGGCGTTTCTAGCAAGGACATCATTCTTCATACTATTGGGGTGATCGGCGCTGCAGGAGGAAATGGGGCTGTCATTGAGTTCTGCGGTTCTGCCATCCGACGCCTGAGCATGGAAGCAAGGATGTCGATTTGCAACATGTCCATTGAAGCTGGTGCTCGTGCTGGCATGATAGCCCCAGATCAGACCACTATTGATTACCTGAATGGCAGACCTCTTGCGCCGAAGGTTGACAGCAACGAATGGAAGAAAGCAGCCAAATATTGGTTGAGCCTAAGGTCCGATGACGGCGCTACCTACGATACTGAAGTCTTCATTGATGCCAAGGATATAGTTCCAACAGTGTCTTGGGGTACCTCGCCTCAAGATGTGGTTCCTATCACAGGTGTTGTGCCAAATCCTACCGACTTTACAGATGAGAACAAGAGGAAGAGCGCAGAACGGGCTTTAGACTATATGGGACTGAAGGCGGGTACACCAATGCAAGACATTGAAATCGACAAGGTTTTCATTGGTTCCTGTACCAACTCACGCATTGAAGATCTCCGAGCAGCGGCACGAATTGTTGATGGTAAAAGGGTTGCATCAAATATCAAACGCGCAATGGTAGTCCCCGGCTCTGGCCTTATCAAGGAGCGAGCTGAGGCGGAGGGCCTTGACAAGATATTCACTGACGCCGGGTTTGAGTGGAGAGAAGCAGGCTGCTCTATGTGTTTAGGCATGAACCCAGACATTCTATCACCCCGAGAACGCTGCGCGAGCACCTCGAATCGGAATTTCGAGGGCCGTCAAGGTGCCCTTGGCCGAACGCATTTGATGTCTCCTGCCATGGCTGCGGCTGCTGCTGTGGTCGGAAAATTGGCTGACATTCGAAAGCTTGCAAATGAGAATGCAACACCTGCAAAAGCGTCACCCAAGATGGATGTAGCTCCAACCATTGAGGATGTTGACAGCGAGGAGGAGCTTGAACGGATTATGGACATTCCGGAAGATAATCAGCCACATGTCAATGAAGCTGCTATGAAAGCCGCAAGCGGCTTACCAAATTTCACCAAATTGAGAGGAATCGCGGCTCCAATGGACAAGGCCAATGTCGACACGGATGCTATCATTCCAAAGCAGTTTTTGAAGACTATCAAAAGGACAGGTCTGGGTACTGCGTTGTTCCATCCTCTGAGATACAACGAGGATGGTTCAGAGAATAAGGAATTTGTCTTGAATCAGGAACCATATCGGCAAGCAAAAATCCTGGTGGTGACAGGACCTAACTTCGGCTGTGGCAGCTCACGTGAGCATGCGCCATGGGCGCTTCTTGATTTTGGCATCAAATGTGTCATTGCACCCTCTTATGCTGATATCTTTTTCAACAACACATTCAAGAATGGCATGCTACCTATAATCATGTCAGATAAGGATGCTCTCAACAAGATCGCTACAGAAGCCAAAGCTGGCCATGAAATCGAAGTCGATCTGGTGAACCAAAATGTGAAAGATGCACAAGGCAACAAGCTGGCCGACTTCGATGTCGAGGAGTTTCGAAAACACTGTTTGGTCAACGGCCTGGACGATATCGGACTCACAATGCAAATGGATGACCAAATTAGGAAATTCGAGAATAAGAGAACGTTAGATACACCATGGTTGGACGGAAGTGGCTATCTGAAGAGAAACAGAAGTGGAGCTGTGAAGGTTACGGCAGTGCCTGTGCCGACCACGAACAGGGGAGAAGAGAAGACTGAGCCATTGGAGTGGTGACGGTGTGAAGACTCTTCTGCAAACCATTATGCATAGTAATCTATAACCATTTCCGTCCCCTATAGCATTATTCGCCACCGTGCAGTTGCCAGACGCTTGTCTAGAAGACATGTCTAGCAAGCGCGTGTCCACGACCTTTGTTTCTGCGAGTTAGGAGATAGCGTTGTAAGAAGAATGCCGCCAGCATATAGCATCAGGAGTCCCTTCGACAGAATGTCGCTCAGATCCTTCAACCCCTTTTGCAGAATAAGAATAAAGATCTTGCCAATTCATCCTTCAGCGGAGGCGTTTATGGTGTTGCTTGTTGTAAACCCAATGTGCGCTCTGATGGATCGGAATGGAGACAGTCCAGAGAAAGCAGGAAACAAGAGCAAGTCTCGCTAAAGTGCAATCAGATCATGAATGAAATCGTTCAGTCATATCAATTTCCAGTAGAGCAGGCCCCCGATGCTCACTTCTAGTGGTACGAGTTGGTCCTTGGTCCTCAGAAAACTGCGCTGCTATTTGTTCAGAAGTCTCCAGTGCAAATTTAACTCTGTGTGTGTGTGTGTGTGGTAGTGAAGCTGATACGTCGACGTCTTATGTATCCCTTTTCGTTGTCTAAAGGGGTTGTCCTCTTCCGGCTTGTTTAGCGGTAAGTTAATGCGAATACATCAAGACCAGGTATTTACCGCAAGTTTCCCAACAATCCAGATGCCAGCAAACACAGACGTCACCAGCCACCCGCCAATCACACAGGTACTTCAGAATGCAGGAAATGAGCGGCATGAAGGAACCGATAAATTGCATATTCCAACTTACTACGTATTGCCACCCTGTGAGGTGTTGACCAATTAAAAACGCAGACAATATGCATCATGCGTCTTATCTAGCGAGCCGTTGCAAATCTGCAAGGGTGGCTGCAGTAGATGATATGTCGTTGCAGCGGCTGGAGCAGTCTTAACTACTTCGAACGCAACCTTCAAGTGTCCAGCTAATAGTGTGGCCGTTCCCTGGTGGCAGCATGTCTAACCCACAGAAATGGAACTTTGCCTCTACACCTTTACTGCTCCCTACTTCACCTCTAGGGCCATCAACCGTCCAGTTCAAATAAACCAGACCGTTGCACCCCGCAAAATGCGCCATCATCACCTTGGCCGTTTCGAAAATGAGAGGAGACTTGGAGGATGGATAAGGACTCCACTTTAATTCCCCCAAATGCGGACATAAATTAGTAGGTTACGAGGCGTGTCAGATAACCAAGCCTCCGCGTTGTTGGCTTAGCGATACGCTGGGGCTGAACTTGCTAGCTACCATAAAATGAAAATGTCGCCTTGAATCGCAACAAAGATATGAAAACTCTAAGTTTGTCTGTTCCTTTTGCCGCTGCTGGTATAAATCCGTGGTCCATGTATCACAGCATCCCAACTCCGCCAGAGTCAATAAGAATCTTGGGATGCCAGGAGCAGGCACAGGGCAATGGAGGAGCTGCGAGTGATACAGTGCAATCAGCAGAGATTGCGTTTACTACGTATGCCCACTTTGAGCTGAACTGTTACTACGTAATATGAATCACCCTTATCCAGCTGGTTCTGATTAGGCACCCCAGTGTCGACCGACAGACTGTAGCTCCCTCTTGCCCTCAAGTTGCTGCTAGATACTAAATCCTCGCTATTGGAAAGGAACCAGGCGCTGCAGCATGGAATGAGTAGTGGCTAAGCAACATGTCAAAACGGAGTCTCGGTTTGAAGTTGAGCATGCCGGCTTACATAATATCAGGTGGCTATTCACAACAACTACTCCGTACTACTACGTAATATTATGACTTGGGCTTCTGACATGTCATTTTAGGGATGTTATATAAAGATTCGGAGTGGGAAATGAACATCTGAGGCTAGGGCATGAGAATATAGCATCTCAAATACGTGCCTAATCAAATAGGCCGCGGTTCTGTACGAAAACCTTCTCGAGCTGCTCGGATAGCCGTTTCGCTTGTATCTTGATCATTATGCGGCTCGGTCTGAATCTGAGCCATCGTAATAGACGTGGATGTGGACCTCGACATGCACGGGATCTCCATCCGTGCCCAGCTCAAAAGGAGCATGTACATCCTCAGCCTTGCCAGCCTTGCCAGCCAATCAATCAATCAATCAATCAATCGGTCATTCTGCTCAACCTCAGTTGCGCTGCCTGTCTCCCAGATATATCTGTCGCGTCTTGGACGCGTAATGGCAGACTAATAGCTGGCTCCACAGGTGCTAGATGCTCGGTGCTCAAATGTTCACATGAGCGCGTTGCCAGGAGGCGGGCTTTCTTTGTTGGGTCCGAAAATAGCATTAGTGATGGCGAAGGTGGCATTGACCATCACTTAACCACCGCGGTCTAGCTTAAATACGAACGATCCAGTTTTAGCTCCTTCGCAAAGAACCCACTTTGGCACTTTTCAGCTTTTAACCCTGCAAAATGGTCCAGCCGCAGGGGGCAAGCCCCCAACCATGCTTCTAGATCAGCCATGCCACCAGACTGCTGCCACCGGGTCGGCCTGTCCTACCATGTTGCTCGTACAGGCGACTTTCTAAGCAACAGATTAACCCTGGCAGTGGCTGGCCAGTACTGTAACGCGATCGGTAAGCTTGTAATGCACCAACTCCCAACTCTCCTTTCTGTCCGGTTGAACGATCCTAGCAGAGAGGAAAGGGGCTACCGCTCTTCCCTACCTTTTCGTTTTAGGGCGGTGACTTTAGCTCTCCATGTCAGGAGGCTTCCTTTCTGTCTAAGGTTCCATCGTAGCACTCATTCTCACTCTCTTGAGGGTTGTCAGAGAGCCACCACCCGGAGGCATACGTTCGCTTACACTACCCAACATTTCTTTCTTTCACAATTTTTACGTCTCAATTCAAGTTTGAGGGCCACGGAACGCTTCGATCTTCACACTCGTTCAGTTGGTACCTGTCCCCCGACTACTTGACGAAACCTCGACTTTGAAGGAACGACACACGACACACGACCTCCTCAAACTACCCTCTCAGCACATAGTCACCAATCCTCCCTTCAGCAGATCTGACAATACATCCAAGGTTTTTTTGGACTAATTTTCAACATATGGTGGATTGATATCACGCATGGTCTGCCGTTAGCTTTTCGTGCTGCTACGTGTTGCACATCATGAAGGTGGGCCCGCAGGGCCTGCTGTTGGTGCTGCTTGCAGCTACCTCGACAGCACTCAAATATGATCCAGATTTCCTCGAATACAACCTTAATCAAAATCAAACGGCTACACATCCTATTGATTACTGGGGGGAGTGGGAAGGACACGAGTTCACACCTTCGCCAGAGGATTGGAGATTTCCTTTCTACACACTCTTCCTGGACAAATTTGCAAATGGAGATCCAACGAACGACAACATAAACGGAACTGTCTTTGAGCATGATTTGAGCTCGAATCAAATGCGCCATGGAGGCGATGTTGTTGGTCTTGTGGATACTCTTGATTATCTGCAAGGCATGGGCATCAGGGTAAGGCGTTCATGCCCATCTCGAGTGGCTTTAGCGGTGACTAACCGGCACAGGGACTCTACTTGGCTGGTTCAATCTTTATGAATCAACCGTGGGGTGCTGATGGCTATTCACCGCTTGACTTGACAGTACTGGACCAGCATTTCGGCACTATTGCAACCTGGCGAGAAGCTATCAATGAGATCCACCGCAGAGGCATGTATGTGCTTATCGATAATACGATGGCAACGTAAGTGACTTCCTACTACGATCTTGTTGCCCTGATTTATTGCTGACTCCGGCCCAGTCTTGGTGATCTCCTGGGTTTTGAAGGCTATTTGAACACAACTACTCCCTTTACTCTAAGCGAGCACAAAGTTCAGTACAAAAGCAAACGGCAGTATTTGGACTTCGAGATTGGCAACGAGTACAACGAGACATGCAGTTACCCTCGGTTTTGGCTAGAAACAGGCTACCCTGTTGGCAGTGACGTGACAAGCCGAATGAAGGGTTGCTTCGATAGCGAGTTCGACCAATATGGCGACACTGAAGCTTTCGGTGTCTTCCCTGATTGGCAACGTCAGTTGTCGAAATTCGCGTCCGTCCAAGATCGTCTTCGCGAATGGCACCCACCTGTACGAAGCAAGCTACAGCGCTTCTACTGCATATTGATTGCTATGCTGGACGTTGATGGCTACCGGTATGACAAAGCTACACAGTCAACTGTCGATGCTATGGCCGAAATGAACGCCTACTTACGCCAGTGTGCCGCCCGTTATGGCAAAAACAATTTTTTCCTCCCAGGAGAAATTACTGGTGGAAACACGTTTGGCGCTATTTACGTTGGCCGTGGAAGACAGCCAGATATGCTCCCTGATTCCATCTACGATGCTGTTATGATGACCAATAACTCGCAAGAAAGATTTTTTATCCGTGAGCATGAAAATGGGGCGCTCGACGCTGGTGCGTTCCATTATTCAACGTATCGTTCTCTGACGAGGTTTTTGGGAATGGACGGGAACCTTGCCGCTGGATATGACTCGCCTGTCAACTGGGTTGACGCTTGGAACACCTTCCTTCTCACGAATGATTTCGTCAACGTAAACACGGGCAAATTTGACCCTCGCCATATGTTTGGGGCCACCAATCAGGATGTTTTCCGATGGCCTGCCATTAAGAATGGGACCCAAAAGTTCCTCCTCGGACAATATATCATGACAATCCATCTACCAGGCATTCCACTTCTTCTGTGGGGTGAGGAGCAAGCATTCTACGTTCTCGACAACACCGCATCCAATTACATTTTCGGTCGTCAAGCAATGACCTCTGCCACAGCCTGGCAGATTCATGGGTGCTACAGATTGACTTCGACGCAATACTATCAGTTCCCGTTGGAGAAGGCTCTGGACGGCTGTAATGATCCAACCGTTAGTCTTGATCACAGAGATCCGTCCCATCCCATCCGGAACATTATTCGTCACATGTTCCAAATGCGCAAAGACTTCCCGGTGCTCAACGACGGCTATTCTCTGACTCAGCTTTCAAATCAGACTACTCAGGTTCAGTATCCAGGTTCGGGCGGTGTAGCCACGGAGACTGGAATGTGGTCCGTTCTGAGAAGCCGCTTTGAAGGCGTGCAAGACCTTGGAGGCGAGAATGGTAACCAGTCGGTGTGGCTTGTGTACCAGAACGACAACCGAACAATTGACTACACATTCGACTGCAGCAACAACGATACTGGTCTCAACATCACCGCTCTGATAGCGCCGTTTGATTCTGGAACCATCGTCAAGAACCTTTTCTTTCCGCATGACGAGCTCGAGCTGGAGGACAGTGTCCGTACCCTAGGCTTTGAGGGAAGTACGAAACCAAATGGGTGCGTCTCCTCCTTGAGGATGGAACCGTGGGATTTCCGAGCATATGTTCCAAAGGACAAATGGATTGCTCCAAAACCGATGATCACAAAATTTCTCCCTGGTCATGACGCCCGTTTGAACTCTACGGTTGCGGCTGATGGCGTCGAGTCAGTGAACGTTGAGATCCACTTCTCCGCAGAAATGGACTGTGCCAGCGTAACCGAATCCATAACGTTTAATTCCACAACAATCTCTGGCAACAAGCCTACTGTAAACACGGGCAGCGTTTCTTGTGACCCTCTAGGTGATTCAGAACCACCAGATTATATCGGTGGAATTGCCGGAGCCTGGAAATGGTCAGCGACATTGGATGGGGTCGAAAATGGCATCCATCAACTGACACTCAGAAATGCTTCCGTGGCGGGTGGTGGCGATGGAACCAATGCCGTTGACCATTTTCTGTTTCGCATTGGTCAAACAAAGAACCCCATGGTGTTTCCTTTCCAAGCCAATTATACCACTGACCTCCTGCACAAGGATGAAAAAGGTGATTTGTATGTTTCGCACAACGCGGCCGGTGCTGACAAGTGGCGATATTCTCTGAATTGGGGTACCACCTTTTCCGACTGGATGCCCTACAGAGGCGGCAATGACTCAGTGCCGAGCCAGCCTTGGTCAGGCACGAAACTACAGGCATGGAAAGGGGACCACGTTCGACTCGAGTACTGGAGTCGTCTAGCCGGAAGCAGCGATCATGTTCAGCAAGGGGACTTAGACTCCCAGCAAACTCCCCGTCGATTTCCTCATCTGTTTCTCAATGGACCCTATAATCAGTATGGGTACGATGCAGGTTTGAAGAACGACCTTCAACTCGAAAGCGACCAACGTTGGAAGCATACATTCATGACTGAATGGCCAGCAGTGGCTCAGATCAATGTCTGGGGCGTCAATCCTGATGGTCAGCCGGATCAGTCTTTTGTGCTAGGTGACGCAGATGGCGATAGTGTCTTGGACAGATTACCACCATCCGCACTCTCAGCTGTCACGTTGAACATTACGCAGCATCCTCCAAGCCCATATTTGGCATGGCGCATTGAACTCAATGACGGCAATCTTCGGTTTCGTCTCCTGCCCGTAGGATCGAAGTACCAGCAAATGGCAATGTTCTTCTTGCTGTGGATAATCCCCATCATTACTGGAGCTATTGGGGTGTGGGCGTTCATGAAGTCTTTCTACCAGGTCAAATTCAACCAGATTGGTATTTCGGAGAAGAGTACTTTGATTCCACTGGCTGTGCGCCGAGCCTTCAAGAAGAGGCAACAGAAAGATGGCGAATCGTTGAACCCACTGATGAAATTAGCCAACAAATCTGGCTTCATGCAGTCAAGTTCAATGTTTGCCAACAAAGGTGCGCATCGACGCATGGTATTGATTGCAACCATGGAGTACGACATTGAAGATTGGGCGATCAAGATCAAGATCGGTGGTCTCGGTGTTATGGCACAGCTGATGGGCAAGAACTTGGGACATCAAGATCTCATCTGGGTGGTTCCCTGCGTTGGAGGAGTCGATTACCCCGAGGACCAACGAGCGGAGCCAATGACCGTTACCATTCTTGGCAACGCCTACGAGGTGAAGGTGCAGTATCACGTCCTTCGCAACATCACCTACGTTCTGCTTGACGCTCCAGTCTTTCGGCAACAAACGAAAACCGAGCCTTACCCACCCCGTATGGATGATCTGGACTCTGCTATATACTATTCGGCTTGGAACCAATGTATTTCTTTGGCCATTCAACGCTTTCCCATCGATCTGTACCACATCAACGATTATCACGGCTCTGTTGCTCCACTATATCTCCTACCACAGGCCATTCCCTGCTGTCTTTCACTCCACAACGCTGAATTTCAGGGCTTGTGGCCAATGCGAACGCAGAAGGAACGTGAAGAAGTCTGCGCAGTCTTCAATCTAGATCCCGAAATCGCAACGCGTTATGTTCAGTTTGGTGAAGTCTTCAACTTGCTCCATTCTGGCGCCTCCTACCTCAGAGTACATCAACAAGGGTTTGGAGCGGTAGGTGTCTCCAAAAAATATGGTAAACGTTCCTATGCTAGGTACCCAATTTTCTGGGGGTTGAAGAAGGTCGGCAACTTGCCCAACCCTGATCCTTCTGATACCGGCGAATGGAACAAAGAGCTCCCTAAAGAGGAAGACATTCGAGTCGATCCTTCATTTGAAGCAGGTCGAGCAGAATTGAAGCGACAAGCGCAGGAATGGGCAGGCCTGGAGCAGAACCCGAAAGCAGAACTCATGGTTTTCGTTGGTCGTTGGTCTATGCAAAAGGGTATCGATTTGATTGCTGATGTCTTCCCATCAGTACTGGAACAGCACCAAGATGCCCAGCTCATCTGTGTTGGCCCAGTCATCGACCTGTACGGGAAATTTGCTGCTTTGAAGCTGGACCGTATGATGAAGCTATATCCGGGCCGTGTCTTCTCAAAGCCCCAGTTCACCGCCCTACCGCCCTACATATTCTCTGGTGCTGAGTTCGCGCTAATACCCTCCCGTGATGAGCCGTTCGGTCTTGTCGCTGTCGAGTTTGGCCGGAAAGGGGCTCTAGGTATTGGAGCAAGAGTTGGCGGGTTGGGACAGATGCCAGGCTGGTGGTACACTGTGGAGAGCACAACAACGACCCATCTGCTACACCAGTTCCACCTGGCTATTGAAGGAGCTCTCAACTCCAAACATGATGTTAGAGCAATGATGAGAGCAAGGTCTGCAAAACAGCGATTCCCAGTGGCACAGTGGGTAGAGGATCTTGAGATCTTGCAATCAACGGCCATTCGGATCAGTAAGAAGGAAATTCGCAAAGGTCATGGGGAGCGATCATCGTCTCCTGGCGGTAACACGCCCTTCAGATCTATCCAGGATGGTCGAGAAACGCCCATCGGGATGCAAACACCACCCATGTCGCATTCTAGAAGCAACAGCTACGTCGGTTTGAACCGATTGAGCCAAGTCGGCCCACAGTCCAGGAATACTATCGTGTATAGTCGGGATCAAAGTCCGGGTGGGTTTGAGGAGAGACCAAAGACCGGCCTCAGCCGTCAGCTCTCTCTCGGTGTCAGATCTGGCCCTGGTCATTTACAACCACCAGGCAATGAGCGGCGAGGGAGAAGAAGACTGCAGAAATCAACCCCTTCAGCAGTGCCCGAAGACGAAGACGAGAACGCTGTTGGTGTGGCAGTCACAGATTATGATGACGAGAGCGACGAAGATATCATACCGAGTTATTATGGGGACGATGAGTACACTTTGACGCCCGAGGAGGCCGAGGCCAGTCGGAGATTGCATCATTCTGGTGGAGCACCACCGCTACCACCCATCGGTCGGGAGTTCTTGTCACCAAGAAAATCGAGCCATGGCCCTCCACCAGGCGATAGCCCCCATGCATCTTTCCTACGAGCATCCAATACCCCCCCTTCTATGCCTGGCACACCTCGTGCTGATGAGGGACTTCTCCCACCGGCACGACCATTCGCAGGGGATTCAGTCTCCAATCGGCTCAGTAATGCTTCTATGCTATCTCTCGATTCTGTAGTTGGCGATAAGAAGGACTTCAATCTCCAGAAGGTGGATCCGTTCTTCACCGATAGTACCGGGGAGTTCTACGACGCATTCTCCAAGAGGCTGGAAAAACTCAATGGAGACAACTCCGAGTCGCAACTCTGCATTGAGGACTATCTTGTAAAGTCGGAGAAGAAATGGTTCCAACGTTTCAGAGACGCCAGATTGGGTCGTACGCACTCTCCATCCCCGTCGATCTTCCACAAAAAGGGTGGTTCTCGTGCGCCTTCACCCGCTGGCTCTATATTTAACGAGGACCTCGACAGTCGAGGATCTGGTTCCGACGGCAAGGAAGGCTCGGGTGATGAATTCTTGCTCGGCAAAGACTACGTTCCACCGACCGGGTTGAAGAAATGGATGCAAATGCGTATCGGAGATTGGCCTGTCTACTCGTTCTTCCTTGGCTTTGGCCAGATCATTGCAGCCAATTCCTACCAGATCACTCTTCTGACTGGAGAAGTGGGTCAGACTGCCACCAAGCTCTACGTGATTGCCTCCATCTACTTGGTTACGTCGATCCTGTGGTGGTTCGTGTTCCGTTCATTCAAATCCGTGGTTGCGCTCAGCACGCCATTCTTATTCTATGGTGCCGCCTTCTTCTTCATCGGTTGTGCTCACTTCGGCACTTCCGAGGACACCCGAGGCTGGATCCAAAACATTGGCACGGGCTTGTATGCTACCGCCTCATCATCTGGTTCGATCTTCTTTGCACTCAACTTTGGTGACGAAGGTGGTGCTCCCGTCAAAGCGTGGGTCTTCCGTGCCTGCGTGATTCAGGGAACGCAACAAGCGTATGTGGTAGCACTCTGGTTCTGGGGCTCTTACCTCACCAAGAGGACCAATGCGGGTGTGTACGAAGGCACGCCCATTGCGGACACATGGAAAATGAGTGCTATCACGTTCCCCATTGCTATCATGCTGTGGGTTGTTGGCACGTTGATGTGGCTTGGACTTCCCAATTACTATCGTCAAGCACCAGGCAAGGTTCCATCCTTCTACCGGTCCCTCACTCGCCGTAAGATCATTCTTTGGTTCTTCGTGGCTGTCGTCATCCAGAATTTCTTCCTTTCGGCACCTTATGGCCGCAACTGGGCTTTCCTATGGAGCAGTAATCACACACCCGCCTGGCAGATCGTGCTGCTTGTCATCTTGTTCTTTGGTATCATCTGGGCTCTCTTCCTCTGGATCTTCTCCGTGCTGTCCAAGGATCACTCCTGGATTCTCCCCGTCTTCGCTATTGGTCTGGGCGCACCTCGATGGGCACAAATCTGGTGGGGTACGTCCAACATTGGGCAGTACGTACCATGGGCCGGCGGGTACACTGCGGGAGCACTGGTCTCGAGATCGTTGTGGCTATGGCTTGGTGTACTGGATTCACTCCAAGGTGTCGGCTTTGGCATGATCTTGCTACAGACGCTAACCCGAGTCCACATTGCCTTCACTCTCCTGGCTGCTCAAGTGTTGGGTTCCGTTGCCACCATATGCGCACGAGCGTTCGCACCCAACAGAATTGGCCCTGGACCAATTTCGCCGGATATCTCGGGTGGTGTTTCAGCGTTGTGGGAGCCCTGGTTCTTTATCTCTCTCGCTTTCAATTTGCTCATCTGCGGTAAGTCTTTAACCCTCCGATACTATATTGGATTCTCACTGATCGCTTCGCTAGCTGGCTTCTTCCTTTTCTTCCGCAAGGAACAACTCTCTAAGCCATAGATATGGCTGGCCATCACACCTTCCCAGCGAGGCTCTCTCTTGCAACGACTCGAATGTATATTCCACCATTACATATTCTCATGTTATGAAAAAACGGATCCATCTGTATCTCTACAGTATTCGCATACAGATGCGCGCTCCTCGATGGTAGCGCTGGGGCGGGGGAGCAGATTTGGCGTCTCAAATGGGGATTTTGTTCTCACTAGACTGGTCGATCTGTGAGGATTGATTATTTGCAGCGTTTAGCCATGTCCACCTAATCTTCTATTCCTAATGGTCAGTCAGTATCTTTAGAGAGGTGGTTTGTCGATTGACTGATCGACTGTATCTGTGGAGATAGAGCGGAAATTAGATATGTTGGTTGAGGGAAATGAATGAGCATGATTGAGATCTTGAGTCCAGATGGAATCCTCTTCGTCTTCCCACTTTTCTATGTATGGAAAGTCTTCATAGCTTGTCTCTGAAGAGTTCTGTCGATCACCATCCAGCATGCGGGAGAGACAGAGTCCCAGGCAGAAGGTATGTATATGTCTGTACAAGACTGGGCAATTTGGCATGTATAATGGTATCCACATCATGCTGAATATTTCCTTGTGGAGATTATTCATTTAGGTTGTAGGTAACCGCTGTACGGAGTATCTGCTTCAAGAATACTCTGTAGTATCTTGATACTTCTAGCAGCCACCAACTTTATATGTAATTGTGTGGCGCTGCGCCGCCAATCATCTCTGCACCCATGTCTACTTGTCCTCCTTGGCATGATGACTTACTACATATAGTACGCCACATCTACCATTCTTATGGTTTACTTTTTGTCTTCGCTATATCACAAGCATCATGGAACCCACTACTATACCGATCGCTTTCCAAGTCCTCCTCTTCTTGTCTCTTGGGGTTGCTTTCATTCTCGGCGCGACATGGACCATCACGAACTTACGCTTCTACGCCCATTTAAGGAAGCTCGCAAATGGAGAAGACAAAGACCCTTCAACAGAGCCATTGGCACTGCCGTATGCTGTGCCGTGGGTCGGTAACGCTCTTGGATTTCTCAATGAGCAAGCGTCGTTTTGGGCCAATATGAAGTAGGTACATGTTCATACTGCTCAAAGATTCGAACCATCTGTCATTTCCATGTGCTCCCCAACGTCCTGTATTACCTTTTCTTGGACTGCAGTGGCTTAGATCCATCCTTTTGCGTTGTACTCAGGAAAACCCTTGGTCCCAATCACCAGCTCTGCACAACGCGGCTGGGACCCGCAAAATGCTATATCATCACTGGCGGCCAGAACATCCAAGCCATGTTCAAGATGTCTCGACATCTCTCCTCGGATCAACTTGAACGCCAGATCATGAAATCGGTCTTCCATCTTCCAGACCGTGACATCGATACCATACTGCAGCCAGCTCACGACGACAAAGGGAAAGTCACAGACATGGGAAAGAAGAATCGGATGTACGATGTCGAGAAAATCTACGAGAATTTCTTGTTGACGCCGCATGCGGTCAATTCCCTGACGACGAAGTTCTTGGATGTGTTTGGTGAAGTTCTGGACCAGGCGCCTGAGATACCCCCACTTCCAGAAGCGAACAGCAGAGAAGCAGAATGGGCGACGGTCAACTTCTATGAGTGGTTCAAGGATCACATGTTCACAGCTTCTACGACTGCGTTCCTTGGCTCGAGAGTGCTGGAGATGAACCCTGATCTCGCCAAGGACTTTTGGATCTTCGAGGAGAATTTCCTGAATCTGGTATATGGACTACCGCGGTTCCTGGCGCGAAGCGGTAATGAAGCCAGAGATCGGCTTTTGAATAGTGCCAGTCGATGGCTGGACGATGCGCACAATCATGGTGATATCGAGAACACTGAGGACTGGGATCCATATTTCGGATCCAGGTTTGTCAGGGAGAGAGAAAAGATGGACCAGAAGATGGGACTGGGCACTAAATCAAAAGCGGGTGTCAGGATCGGTTTGCTGTTTGGGTAAGTACTTGTCCATTGCATGTACCTCTCCGGAAAACATCAAGTTCTATGACATCAAGCTAAATCCGTTTCACCGTTTTTTCCCTATAGAATATCATCCAACGCCATCCCTGCCACCGGCTGGATGCTCCTGCACATCCTCGCCTCTCCAACCCACATCCTT
Organism: Endocarpon pusillum Z07020; assembly: GCF_000464535.1. Classification (NCBI taxonomy): domain Eukaryota; kingdom Fungi; phylum Ascomycota; class Eurotiomycetes; order Verrucariales; family Verrucariaceae; genus Endocarpon; species Endocarpon pusillum. The sequence continues at coordinate 67,137 of NW_006916228.1, forward strand.
CCCCGAATCCTCTCCGAAGTCCAATCCTGTCTCCTCCCCAACGATGACAACAATAACACCACCACCCTGTCCATCTCCATCCCCGATCTCCTCAACCCAACCCGCACCCCGCTCCTCCACTCCCTCTACACCGAGACCCTCCGCCACTACCACGCCCTCAACCTGTCCCGCGACGTCAAATCCCGCTGCACCATCGACGGCCACCTGCTGCTTCCGGGAAACATGGTCATGGCCCCCAGCTGGATGATGCACCGCAACGAGGACCTGTGGACCGATCCTCCCCCCGACGTCTTCTACCCCGAGAGATTCCTGGCGACGGACGAGAAGAGCGGGGAGGTCACCTTCAGCACGGCGAAGACCGGTGGAGGAAGGTACTTCCCGTATGGAGGTGGGGCGCACATCTGTCCGGGGAGGGTGTTTGCCAAGCAGGAGATCCTGGCGGCGGTGGCGAGGACGCTGCTCGGGTTTGAGTTTGGGTTGGTCGACTGGGTGGAGACGGGCACGGAGAGGGTGGTGGGGAAGAAGGGCGTGGATGGGAGGGGGTTTCCGGGCCATAAGAAGGGGTACGTGGGGTTGGGGGTGATGGTGATGGAGTGGGATGCTAGGGTCAAGGTGAGGAGGAGGAGAGTGGGGACCGGTGGAGAGGGTTTGGTGAAGAGCTGATTTCGATCATTTTTGGGAGAGTCGGTTCTGCAGTGGGGAACGGTTTGGAATCTGAGGCTGAAACCCTAAAATGATATCGCTGGTTTATATCTGGTTTGGGGACCAGATGTGGTGCCAGTTACATTTGTAGCGTAGGAAGGAGAGAGGATGGGAAGAAAAAGACTCCAGAGCGTATGTACATGTGGAAGAAGGCGCCTTGTTCGTTGTAATACACAAAAAGTCAATAAATTTCTTGTATCGAGCAACTGCGCACCTATTCCTAGTCGTCTCTTGCTCAACTTACCTATATAGTACTTTTGATGTCGAGGTAGCCAGATGGGGGGAAAGGATATATATATATATGATGGGCTACATTATGTGTGTACATTGCAAACAAGACCTGATCTTTATACCGAATGAGGCTCTGCAGGATTTGTGGATGGGATGGAAGGAGAGAAACAGATTAGTCATTGGCGATTGAAGGAGAATGTATAGACGAGGATGAAAGAGGAGCTGCACGCCATGTACGGAGAATATGTGTGTATGTGAGGAAAAAGAAGTGGATTGACGAAGACGCGTTATATATGCATTGGCCGGAGGTAAGATTGTATACAAGGTTGGATGGAAATGAGAAAAAGCCTGACATGGCTCTTTTTCGTGCCGCATAGGCGCCTCTCTTTCTCCCTATCCATTCAGATGCTCAACTGTACACAGAGTCCAGCTTGCTGCTGCTGCTGCTGCGCCAGCCCTCTCAAGCGCTCAACCCACAAGACTCTCATCCCCACCCCCACCGTCGATCATCTCCATCCAGCCTCACATTTTCTCAAGACCCAGCACAGTCTAGAAATGAACCGTAGTCTCTAAACAGGTGATGGGCTCCGCATCTTTGGAGACCACATTCGCAATCACGGTATACTGGCCCGGAGGCACCTCTCTCGGGATCTTGACGTCGTGCACCATGCTCATCTTTCCCTTCTTGAGCGGGCACTCGAGATCGACTTCTTTGATCTGCGAACACAGATCGGCCGTCGTCTTGATCAGGGTGATGAGGCCGTATTTGACGGTCAGGGCGACCGTGGCACCGTCGGCAACGTCTTCGCTGAAAGAGCCGGAGGCGGTGATGGTGAGGTTGGAGTTGCTGTAATGGGGGAAAAGGAGGGTTAGTTTGGCTATGGTGGTGGTGGCGTGGTAGAGGGTGGGGGGTGGATGCCTACCTTTTGGGTGGGTTAGGGTCCAGATCGACCTTGTCGATGTCGAGGATGTAGTTTTTGGGATTGCCGCAGAACTGGATGAGGAGGTTAGGGATTTAATTGCCATAGATGATATGCTGAGAAGTTGTGGCAACGCACCTTCAAAGGGTTCTTGCCTGGGACATCGAAGGAGTTGGCTAGAGGCGCCTGGTCATGGCTGAAGACCGAGAAGGACTTGGAGGCGACGAGGGAGGCAGACAGGAAGGGGAGGAGAACAGAAAGTATCCTCATTATGAGATGCTGATTCAAGATGGTATAACTGGTGATTGGCTAGGTCTAGAGCCTTATGTATGCGAGTAGAATGGTGGAGGTGCGATACAACTAAGTTGGAAGCTGAATGATGATGCTGAGAGTTGGTTGGGAGCTCTGCAGCGCTATTTCACACCTGCGCGGCTAAAGTGGGCGCCCCCATCTTAGCTGCAGCAGGTACCAAGTATTAGAAAATACCTCTGCACCAGCCCCCCAATAGGTGCCCATCACTGGTAAGCATCACCCTAATAATATTGAAAGTTAATCCCCACGCTGAGCAATGTTTAGGTCTAGGTATTGATCTATTACTGGAGTACTGGATGACACTAATGATGCAAGTGCAAACAATGCGCCAAACGTGTAGCAAATGCGCGTCTTTCAATTAAAACCCATCAAGGAGGTGCACGTGTATACACGTCCGGTAGAGAGAGTGCAATAGAATCCGCTCCGAAATGACGATCGGTATCTCCAGATGATACCAATAGAATAGAGACAGACTTGTTTTTCAGTGTGAAAGATTTCTGCGATCCTGGTATTGAGGTAGAAGAAGAAATTAGGGAGCGCGTAAACAGTGTTGGTCATGTTGACACTAGTAATCTTTATACGTAGTATGTTCAAACATGGCTTTGAGTCTCACCCTTCTGATCCGCTGGCACGTAACTTCCTGATCCAGAATCATTAACGAGTACAACAAATTCCACCCCTGAGAGCAATCTTCCTCCAAGACGAGCAACTTATGGTGACCAACCCCTTTAATAACGACTCTGGCATAGTTCATCACATTGCCTAACAAGGTACCGCAAGAAGATGAATCTGCTGTCTCCCTCTTCCAGCGGCTGGCAGGATAATAGGAGTTGTCTACTTCGCGAGGCGGCGATCCGAAGATGATAATCTTACACTATTTAGGCATTTTCCAGTTGTATGACTGCTTGACACATAACACTCTATGTATAAGTCCAGTACTGGTAACCACGTGTACAGGACGACGATGAAGCTGCAGTGTTCTTCCTAGCCATCCATTCAATGATGACTAGTCATCTGCTGTGCCCAGCATTAAAGCTTTCTTGTTGCTCTTGCAGCATCTCAGAAACATTGGCCATTTTGAGAAGATCTCCGCTTCTCTACACTAGACCCCGATGCTAGACCTTCTCCAGCTCGAACCGTCTAGGGTATAATCCCTTCCTCGATGACAACATTGACCGACACGTCCCTTGAGAAACTATTCCCCAAACAGTCTTTTTACTCTTCGAAGCACGCTGTCCTTTTCTGGGTCGTATGGGTGATCTTTGCTGGGAATTTCAAGTATCGCTGGGAACGCCTCAGTAAAGCTATCTACCTGATATCGTATCTTCTCGGCAACCTGGAATCCATTGAGCGTCAGCCCCCCTTGTCTCGGTTATGGGGGCGTCATTGTGAACGACTTATCAAGGAGGATTGAAGAAGATCAGAGGTTATGGCTGAACGCGTGAGACGCATGATGCCTACATGTTGATTTATGAGCAATATTCCGATGTCCTTTCTTTCCCTGGTAAACCGTGTAAATGCTTGCTCGATCTGGCTCGCCTCAGTTTTTTGATCGACGATCAAGAAGTTTCGTTGGGAATCTGGAGGATCTGTGACATGACCGACACCTGCGAGAAGCAATCCTGTTACTGAACTATTGTTTTGTCAGTCGAAGAATGTAGAAGAGCTTTTGTAGGATGGAGGATAGGCGCCAGATGTGGGGAGTAATGGTGCTCGAGGCATACTCTTCGTCTCCAATAACTGCGAGGAATTGTCGGTCCTTAAATTGATCAACTTAAGGGCTTCGTGATCAGACGGACCAGTGACATACCTTGTAAGCGGACGGTGGAGCTGCCATATTAAGTCTCTAAAAGTAGCTTCACCTGAGCTTGCAAGGCCAAGAGATAATATGATCAGACTGAATCGTCGCCAAGTGTTCTCAATAGGCAAAGGTATGAGTGGTGATTGTTATTCCATGATGGCTGTCACAGTCTGATTACAGTATAAGGAAGCTTTGCTTGATGCAGATCCCCGAAAGCTCGGGCCACAACCGACGAAGCTCAGAACTTCCCGCATGTCATTTGTTTACACGTGTACTACGTATCTACGTGCAGAACAACTCACCACTTCACAACGTGAAGAGTCACAAGAGAAAATCTAGCACCTACTAAAAGAATGCGAAGTCAAGTACTGGACCTATTCCCAACTGTGCCGTTTCCCAAACCAAACCATGCCACGCCTGATCCGCCGACAGCCGCTGTTAGAACGCATCCAGGGCTATCTGAATCCGGCCGATCTTCTTCTTTGGTTGTCTGAAGAATTTGAGTCACAGGGATGGGATCAGCTTGAGAAAGAATGGGCCGTGCCGATCGGATTCGTACTGAATCTGACCTTTATTGTTGCAAGAGCCAACAGTCGAGGTGCATCCGAAAGTTATGATGATGTCTTTGGGGATACTAGGAGGGCGACAGGCTGGTTTAGCTGGTTGGTGAGTACTCCGTATGAATTTCCAGGTTTGGCTCGTGGAAGCGGTGCTAACTGTTCTGCAACCAGGCCTCGTTCTTGGTCCATTTTTTGGCCCTTCTATCATTCGTCAATGCCACCTGCACATTTTGGCGCAAAAGACATTATCGACTGTTCGAAGCATCTGTCGATACTGTCCCTAGCACACCCTCGGCTTACCGAGTCCGTGTAGACTCTTCCCCAATATCATCCTCACCTCTACGATTTTTATCGAACATACTTGGGGCAGACAACGCGCAGTCGAGAGCACACCCGGATCCACAACGAGATGTCTGGGAACTGGCCGTTTGGGATCCATTGCCTGTCTGCTTGAGACTCTTCTGTTATTTCAGTCCTGGCCATGTGTTGATATACTGCCTGTTCTTGCCTACAGCTATAGCAGATCCAAGACCTAGCATGACCATTGTTACTGCGATTGCTGTTTCAGTACTTCTGTCAGTTCAGCTGTCAACGCTACAGTCGAGTTTTTCGCAGCAATCGAAGGACTCAGCATTGATCTCGAAGGAACTCCTCCACGAATACGACACCAAATTTGTCCACCCGAGAACCCAGCCATTGTATCGGGACGTCGGAACTCAGTTCACGGAGCAAGCATCTCATAGTGCTCACAGGGATGAAAAGTATAACTTTGTTGAAGTCCATACACCTAGAGTCGTGATCAATCGAGGCTTCAAGACCAACCCGAATCCCAATTATTCGAAGCACACAGATCCGGATGGTGTTGCTGCTCGGCCAAGCTATTCGCGAGGCCTCTCGTCCACACCCAGCATCATTCCAGGAGTGCAGCCTATTCGGACCCCTGCACATCTTCGCGACTCTTCTTCGCCCATCAGACCTAGTACTGCTATACGACAGCCCCAATTCAAACCTGCGCCAGAATCACAACCAGGTCTAGGTGGAAGCCTTGGGGTTTACTCACATGCAAACTCGCCTCTAAAGAAAAATCCATTCGGCGGTCCTGATATGAGAGGCAAATATTCCAACGATTACATTAGGGAAAGAAGTTTGAGCCCGGAGAAGAGACCACCAAGCCCAGCTAAGCGGATGAGTGTTCCATCGACGGGCATCAACACTCTAGCTGCAACCAAAAGATGGGGACATTTGCAGTCTAATGCTAGACGTGAAAGTGGAAGATTTTGATGGCAACAATAGTGACTAGCTTATGAGCGAGGTACACAGATCTTTTTGTCCAGTAGAACCATCTTCGGCCTGATTCATGTTGGGCACTCCCCATGTCTTCAAGCTGCCGTGGAAGAATCTTTTCTCCCGATACTCATGCCATGGCGGCAGCATGTCACCCTCGGGACATTCAAGCGGTAGTCGCTTGCCGGTTGCTCCTGCCATGGGCGATAGCCTAGCTTTTGACGTTCAAAGTTTTCATTCTGTCGCCGCTGCGGAGCAGCATTCCTCGAACATCCTCATCATCACAATGTACAGTACCCCAGCAACGAGCCTCGATCAGAATGTCCCCAAGCACGGACCAAAGAGCGAGTCCACAACTGACACCAGACGCAACTCGTAAGAACCACACCACATCAACGCTCCCTGGTAGAAACCACCAGAAGAGATCATCCAGCTGGTTGCAGTATCACTCGAGGCATACATCAAATCCATTCTTCCTTAGCAGGCGTGCAAGAGAACAAGGAGGTATCCATAGGGACAAGAGATCAGGACGGCAGTCAGTGGCTCTCGATGAGCCATCAAACGACTTGGAGGGCGGCCTTCTTACGAACAAACCTGATTCGCTTCTTGTTCATATCCCTGGCATCTCTGAAGAAGTCACTTCAGACGAAACTCCGAGCCATAGAAAGAAGGGTGCGTCTCAGCCATTACACACCCACTAAGCCCACACTCAACTTGCAGGAAAGGAGGGCTAAAGAACAATATTGACCTAGAGGTAGTAAAAGTACCCGACCTTCCACACAATGTGAAGACTCCTTTTCGCCTTGGGAACAGGCCCTTGCCACAAGTTGATATAACTACACCAACATATCCTACGAGTTCGGCTGGTCATTCGCCAAATCTGCTTGATGACGGTCTTGTGCAGCAGAATCTTTCGTATGAGGAAGGCATCGTGCGAAGAAGCATTATGCGGACAGTAAGTCACGAGGATTACCTTCTCGCACGAGGAGCGAATCCTCGTACAGGTGTCGTGACTCCGATTTTGCAGGGCGGAAGTAGCTCAACCGACGACCAGGATCTCCTCAGAGTCAGAGAGATGCCTCAACACCCAAAATGGCGATTGAAGGGTGATCAATGGGTCAGCTTGAGTCTAGACGAGCCCACTCCTCTGCCCAGTCCTCCGTCCGAACCAGACAACCGTCAACCTGGGAGGCTATTGCGGATACCACCCAAGCTGACACACGGGAGAAATAGAGATATGAAGACCTCCGAACAGCAAAGAATCGGTGAATGGACGGCAGCAGATGACAGAAGTGCACCTTTTCAGCAAACAGGACAGCAGAACAAGAGAGATATCTCAACTTCTGACGTAAAAACGAATCGTACTAAAGCTATTGTCGTTCCGGCGAGATCGCTTCCGAGAGATCAGGGTAGATCTGGCCAAAAACCCGTGATCAAGAGGAAGCCTTTGGGAACTCCACCTCGACAGCAGTCGGTTGAGATTCTCTCGCGCAGAGATGACTTGCCAGAGGCAAGCACAGAGACGGTGATTACCAAGACAGGTCCTATAGAGCAGATACGATCTTCCTCAATGCCTACGCCTCGAAAGATTCGTTTCTTCCGACCCGAAGATGTTGGTAAAGCATTGCCTGCTCTACCTGAGTCCACTGCCGATGACCATGAACATTTGAAGGCAGAGTCTCCATCCAAGGCAATGCCTTTTTTAGGCCTGCGACCGGGCGGCGGGACAGCAGATGTCTTGATTCGCCCCACCTTGATCAGTCACCGTTCAAGGAAAGGGCTCCCATGTCAGCCGACGAACGATATCCAATTCCGGTCTCATCGCTTGGAAAATATAGAGACAAGGCGCCCGCCCGCAATGACAATGCCCACGCAGACCAGCAAACCCGAGAATCATTCGCGCAAGGTAAATTTTCTACCGAATACCGAGGGGAGAAACACGGCTCTGCCACGGCGCCCGCCCATGATACCACCGAGAGACTATCGACCCGCCAGGTTGATACATGCAGAGCAGCAAGCCGGGCAACAGAGTGTAATGGAAGTCTTCGATGCAAGCCCTTCGAAGCATGCGCAGCCAACGCCACAGGCGCACACAACAAACCTGAACAGCCAGATGATAGCGAAGATGACAGGGGCAGAAGCCATCAATGCGCACACTCATCCATCCACTATCACACCCACTATCACACCCACCACCACCACAGTGCCGCTTTCACCGGAGGACAAGCTGGTGGATTCGAGCTGGAGAGAGATACCTTCGCCATTGCGCCTGGGACGACAAAGAGCCAACACAATATCACGTCCAGCAATGCCAGGAAGAGCCGAAGGGACGCAGAACGTTCCGAAAGTGAGCCCGCAAAGGGAAGTACCAGGGCAGTACCAGAAGAGAATGACTGGTATGAGCGACAGCAGCGTGTCGGCAAACAACACACCAGTGGAAGGGAGTCCGGAGCGCGATCTCATTCCCCGCCCCCTCAGACTAAGCAACGGAAACACAGCAGATCTCGACCGGCTCCGAGAAGTACGAGCAAAGGGCGCCACAGACGCAGGTCAACCGATGGCGACCTGTGCACGTTGCCAAGAATGCTCCTTGGGCGACAAGCGACTAAATACGCATGGATTCACCCATACGCGAGGGAGCCCACTGGAGGAGAACATTGACCCTCAGGTCGACTTGAGTTGTACTTCCGGCTTCTTGCAAGGCACTCGGGCCGATCACGCGGGGTGTTGCCCAGAATGCTGTGTGGTTGGCTGTCATGGAAGCTGTCTGGGACACAGGTCTCCATCTGTGGATGGGTCTGCCTCCGGGCTCGCAGGGAGCTTCAGCGCAGTGAAGGAAGCCTTTCGCAATTCCATGAAGCTTAGCAGAAGGACCCGAACTCGGACAAGCGCGGGTGGTTCCCAAGAGACTGAAACCGAAGAAGTGGCCGAGCTGGAGACCCCAACGCCCTGGGAGATGGGTGGACCGGTCAGCTTGGGGTTGCCATGTAAGGTGGGCCCTCAAACCTTCTGGGGTGGCGGTGGCGGCGGTGGCAGCGATGCAAGGGATAGCAAGGAAGGGAAAAGGATCGCCAGCAATGCCTCGGGCTCAAGTGTCAAGACTTTGGATATGCCAACTAATGCTAGCATCGGAACAATCGTGGAAGCTCTTGTCGTACCATTCGGCGCGTTGAAGATGTGGCTGAAGAAGCATCCGCAGCTACTTGCTCTCATGCAGCTGATCGTGGTAAAACTGTTGGAGATGAGCAAGCACGTATTCGACACCGCAGGTAGGGCTTACCGGGTAGCCTATATCTACTCGAAGACTGGTAGGATCAGTCCTGGCAAGAGCAGCTCTGTCGGCGGTTTCGTCAGGGACTGTGTCAAAGCGGTGGTATACTGTCTGATCCTTGGAGCGGTGGCCATGATGGTGGGGAGGGTGCTTGCTGTGTTCGCCAGGGCCGGGAGCTGGCTGGTCTGGTCTCTGAGTTGGGTTGTGTGGATCGTGAAGGCGGTTGGACTGGGGATATTCTGGTAGCTCGTCCCTATCAAATAACCCGTAACGTATTCTTCCCACCCCGAAGCCGGTTCCTTTCCCTTTCTGGTTCCAAATAATATTTCTAACTTCCGGTCCCTTTTCAATCACGACTCCGGTACCTCTCCCTATATTCCTTCATCCTCCTCAATTCCTCCTCACCCGCCCCAGGAATCCTCCCCTCTTCCACCGCCCCAATCAGATCCTCAAACCTTATCACCGCCTTGACCGGGACTCCTAACTCCTCACTCGCGACCCCCAATGCGGATCTTGGCTCCTCCTCCCCCCCCCTCCCCTGCCGATCCAGCAATACCACCACTCCCACCACGATCCCGCCTTCCTCGCGGATCAGGTTGACGGCTTCGCGGATTGCTGTGCCGGCTGTGATGACGTCGTCAACGATCACGACGCGTTTGTCCTTGACGGGGCAGCCGACGAGGGAACCGCCTTCGCCGTGCGGTTTGGGCTCTTTGCGGTTGTAGGCGTATGATATTGAATGGAATGGCGAGATGGTCGTTGGGTTGGTGGTGTGCTGGGCTTGGAGGAGGAGGAAAGGGAGGATACTGCCGCTCAGCACTATACCTTTATAGGCAGGGCCGAAGAGGACGTCGTATGTGGGGATTGGGATGGGGGTAGGGTTGCTGGATTCGGAGAGGGTGGAGGAGGAGGAGTACTGGGATTGCGGTTTGGAGGTGAAGGGCGGAGAGGTGAGAACGGAGGCGTAAGCGCTGCAGACGGCGTGGTGCAGGGAGGCGGTATACAGCAGCGACGAGTTGAAGAAGTAGGGCGATTGGCGTCCGGATTTCAGCGTGTAGGTCCCGAAGGTTAGGGCGGAGGTGGTGGGGAGGAGGGGCAGGAGGGTGTGTTTGGCGTCGCTCATGCTGGTCTTTGGGTGGAAAATGGGCAGAAGGGTTGCAGGGAAGAGGATCTGAGTTTGCTGCGAGAGATGTAGTTAGAAGGGTGACGCTCGGTAATAACTGACTGGTGAACACTACGGTAGGTCAAAGGCTGGGAGGGGACGAGGTGATTAGGGCTTGTGATTAGGGCACGAAGTTAGACGGGCCTATACCTGCTTCTCTGTTATTTCTTGTCAAGCTGTACTCCGTATGTGAGAGTGCCTATTGGCCAGGTTTTCTACGTTGTCATTCCTACTGTCCGCCTGCGTGTAATTTGTCGTTTTCTAAGGCAATTTGGGAGCAAGTTTTGATGTACTGTACCGTACAGCCTATTTTGTACGTATGCCTACGCTTTCAGCTCCTTAATAGATAGAACAATTTACTTTCCATCTTCTTGCTCTCTGTCTTTGTAGAAGCTATTTTATGAACGTTAACGTGCTGACCTGAGACTCGATGTCGAGAACACACGAGATTGTCCATCTCCATTCTCTGCTGCTGGTCTTGTATCAGGGTCGGTCCGAGTCGACAGCAACTTCGAGAGCAGCTTGCCAAGATTGGCGACTCCGGCCCGGTGGTGGAAGGATGCCTAAGTTCCAGTGGCAGTATACTGCATACTGCAGTGGGTCAAGGATGCCATCCTGTGGGAGTTCAAGGCGAATATCCGGCAAGGCATGGCTTCTCCTCCTGAATTACACCTCCTTCTCCTCGACACATGCTCCTCTCCTTCACCAAGTCCTTGTGTTCAATTCATAGCTAGCAGGGAAAAAGTCTCCGGTGCTGCTGCTCAGGGTGGAACATTGTCCATTGTCCAGAGTCCCTGCCAAGCATTGCACTGAGTGGGTTGAACCCCAAAATTTCCCTCCCAACACCGCAGTCGAAGCATCCGCTTTTATTCGTCCATTGCCCACATCTTTTCCTCTTACCACATCACTACCTACGACCCTTAGCTGCATTCGAACGCTCAACCTTGCCCTGCAAGTCTACCGCCCTTCCAACGTTTCTAAACTACCGCCGTGGTTCATGTTTCGTAAATTGGCAGACAGGTGGGCTCGCAAACGTTACTTTGGATGACCTTCTTTGCAGTGGCATATGCTACACTTCAGTCACTACTGCATACAACCATCTCTTGACTCCAAACGCCCCAGTCGCAGACAGTATCACATGTAAGCTTCAACAGCTCACGTTTGTTCTGGGACCGATGGTCGTACGAAGATCACAATCGCCCACTCTGTTCTCGTTGGAGAGGGCTCTGTGTCCTCCAAGCAAACAAAGCATATTCTCGTTGTCTTGACGTCTTGGAACTGACCTCTCGTTGCGAAACAGATTGAAAATTGCTCAAGATGCATATTTCCGGCAAGCTGGCTGCTTCGTATGAAGCTTCCAAGCCCACCTTCTCTTTCGAGTTCTTCCCTCCCAAAACAGCACAAGGTGTGCAGAATCTATATGATCGTATGGACCGTATGCACGACCTCGGTCCAGCTTTTATCGATATCACCTGGGGCGCTGGAGGACGCCACTCTCAACTGACCTGTGAAATGGTCAATGCGGCTCAGACGCACTATGGTCTCGAAACCTGCATGCACCTAACATGCACAGATATGGGCAAGGAAAAGGTGGATCAAGCACTTCAACAAGCATATAAAGCAGGCTGCACTAATATCCTTGCGCTGAGAGGCGACCCTCCCCGCGAGAGCGAGAAGTGGAAAGCCACGGAGGGAGGCTTTCGTTATGCCAAGGATCTTGTCAGCTACATCAAGTCCCGATACGGTAATCACTTCGACATTGGCGTTGCTGGATATCCCGAAGGATGTGATGACCAGGATGATGTCGACCTGCTCATTGATCACCTTAAGCAGAAGGTAGATGCTGGTGGCACCTTTATCGTTACGCAGATGTTCTACGACGTTGACATCTTCCTTGCATGGGTCAAGAAATGTCGAGAGCGAGGAATCAACGTGCCCATCATTCCCGGAATTATGCCTATCTCTACTCATGCCTCGTTCCAGCGACGAGTCGACTGGACAAGGTGCCATGTCCCAGACGCCTGGAACGCTGCACTTGAGCCCGTAAAAAACGATGATGCCGCCGTTCGTGAAATCGGTAAAGGGCTCATTGCAGATATGTGCCGAAAGATCATTGACGCTGGTATACTACATCTCCATTTCTACACCATGAATCTTGCGCAAGCAACTCGAATGATTTTGGAACATCTGTCGCTCACGCCCACTACATCCGGCTCACCACTTTTCAAGCCGCTTCCATGGCGCCAATCACTGGGCTTGAATCGCCGTGACGAAACAGTGCGGCCAATTTTCTGGCGGAACCGAAACACCTCGTATGTCGCGCGCACGGCCGACTGGGATGAGTTCCCAAATGGTCGGTGGGGTGACAGCAGATCTCCTGCTTTCGGTGAACTTGACGCTTATGGTATTGGTCTGAAAGGAACAAACGAGGCCAATACAAAGCTTTGGGGACAACCTTCCAGCCTGCAAGATATTTCACGCCTTTTTGTCAGGTACCTCAACGGGGAGCTCGATCGTTTGCCGTGGAGTGAAGCTGGCATTTCCCCTGAAGCGGACTCCATCAAGCCAGAACTCCTCTCACTAAACGAACGTGGGTTATTGACTATCAATTCTCAGCCCGCTATCAATGGTGTTGCTTCCAACCATCCAGTCCATGGCTGGGGACCCGCGAATGGTTACGTCTATCAGAAAGCCTATCTAGAACTTTTCATCTCTCCCAACCTGATCGAAACCATTCTAGAGCGTATCATTGCAAACAAAGATCTCACTTACTATGCTGTCAGCAAGAATGGCGAGCTTCGGACCAATACACGCGATGAGGGACCAAATGCGGTAACCTGGGGCATCTTCCCGAACCGCGAAATCGTCCAGCCTACAATCGTGGAAACGGTCAGCTTCTTGGCATGGAAGGACGAAGCGTACAGACTTGGAGATGATTGGTCTAGGTGTTATCCTTCTGAGTCATCCCACCGGCGACTTATCGAAGGTTTGATGAACGAATGGTTCCTCATCAATATCGTCAACAATGATTTTCATCAAGAGAAGGAGATTTTCCGGATCTTTGACGGCCTCCAGGTAGATGATATGGACAAGGTGGTAGAGGGCCAGCCATGCACAAATGGAGTTCAAAGCAACGGCACTCCTGAAGAAGCGAAGCAAGACCGTCCCATAGAGGCTAATGGGACCGTGGTTGAAATGAATGGAAGCGCAGAGCGGAAGCCGAAGCCGAAGCCAAAGCCGTACACGGGCGCGGAATTTACCGGAGCAAGCCAGCTGAGAAACTAGAGTGGCGCCCACCCTAGAGAGCTGCACACTAGACAGACCATCAAAGCGACCTGCTTACGGGGTTTTTAGGCAGAAGACGTAGGATATGCTTTCCAGCTTTGGGACTAAGGCGTTCTTGGGGGTGTATTGGCAGGGCGTATTCAACACAAAAGGGCTGGAAGAGATGGCCATTGAGTCCATTTCCTTTCTCGAGGAATTCAACATATGAGATACCCATAACAGTTAAAACGAACAACTGGAGCACGAAGAAGGAAAAATGCAGAAGACCGAGGACAAATGTCGGGGAAGCTATCAACGCTCATCGATGGACTGGCCTTTTTCAACATGGCCGCCCTGGTTATAGCAGTCCCCTACGAAGAATTTCGATCTATAAGTTACAAATATTGGTTACAGAACACCACATCCTATAATTGTATTGATGTTCTTCCTCCTCTCTGATCGATCAGCCGACTGGCTTTCCTGCCTTTGTAAATTCCCTGACTGACTGACTGCCTGCCTGCCTGACTGACTGACTGACTGACTGACTGACTGACTGACGGACTGACTGACTGCCCGCCCCCCATACCTGGCCTGTTCGTCCCTCCATCCTATACACATACTAATCCGCGACGATGTGACGCCGACCTACCTACCTACCTACCTGCCCGGCCTTTATTTACTACGCCTCGCTCATGTCCTGTCCTGTCCTGTCCTGTCCTGTCCTGTCCTGTCCTGTCCTGTCCTGTCCGGAGTACATACTCATCCGACCCTCCCATCATCTGACCCTGCTTCTGTTCTTCTTCTGTTCTTCTTCTGCTGCTGCTGCTTCTTCTTCCTCTTCCTTCCCCTTCCTCTTCCTTCCCCTTCCCCTTCCTCTCCCTTCCCCTTCCCCTTCCTCTCGTAGCAGTAGTAGTGATAGCGATGTGTTTAAATTTCAACTACCGGATTTTTGATACACGCCGTACGTAGACAGAGAGACCTCGCCGACCCTATTTCCCTCATTTGCCCCCACCCTTCCCCCCTCTCTCTCGGATAGGCATCCATCTCAGACAAGACATTATGCTGTATGCTGTATGTGCATTATGTGCATGTATGTATGTGCTTGTTGATTGGGGGAACTTTACTGCTGCTGGCTGATGATGATGAAAGAATGAAAGAAAGAAAGAATTCCCCTGATTTCAATCAAGATCAAGTAGGTCAGATGAGAGGAAATGAGATGAAATAAACAACGAAATGAGGTTCGACTTTTTATTTTATTTTATTT
>NW_006916228.1:81957-138601 GCF_000464535.1 Endocarpon pusillum Z07020
AAAAAAAAAAGGTTAAGGAGGTCGAATTGAGTGAAGTGCGAGTTTCAAAGGGGTTTTGGATATGGATGGGGGGAGAGAGAGAGAGACAGAGTTGGAAAAGGGGGAAGAAAAAGAGGGCACGAGAAATCGAATATCGAATACCAGACGAGAACCCAATCACCAAACATTGCTGACTGGAACGAATCGTGGTTCGAATACACAGGACAAACCGTTCCATCACCACCATTATCATCATCGTGAGCGTTGCCGAGTTATTTACTATCCATTGAGGGAACCCGCCCCGCTGAACCACACGGCAATATGCGAGAGAGAAAAAAGATCGCCTCATCGCTTGCTGCAGCACTTGAAAACCCGTCGTCGTCATTACCGTCAACGTCGTTATTGTACATACACCAGCTTCACGCCTGCCCGATCATTTATTCCTTCTCTTGCTTTCCCTTTGCAGAAGCCCAATTGAAATCATGTCCAGATCCAACCCAACTCAGCCCAAGAAACTGCCAGCCAAGTGTCAATCAGTCAAAAAGTCGCTGAAAGATCGCTGAAAGAAAAATCCACATCCGTAACTTGTACGAAATTTTGATCCCCTTCACTCATTGCGACATTCCGTCGCAGCACCTCTCATCCCCATATCCAAAACTCAGTCGTCAGCGCCAAGCAACCTCTTACTTCTCGCCCTACCCAAGGTCGCCGAACCCGTCTCTGCCGACATACTATTTTTCTGTATAGAACTGGTATGTTGGTGATGATGCACATGTGGCCGATAGACTGCATCAACGGGTGGCATCCAATCATCCAGACCTAGCGGGAAATACTCATACAGCGTGTCTGCTGCGTCTGGTCCATCGTTTTGGACTGGACTTGTTGTTGACGAGGCTGTGGATATTCTTTTTGCTTCTTGAGTGCTGGAGGTCCGTTTAAAGCTATTGGCGGAGGAAGATGACGTGTTCTGCGAATTGAGTTTCGGACGCTGTTTTGGTGGGGTTTGTAGGGGCGGCGGAGGTGGGGAGGGGATTGGGGCGGAGCGCGATTTGGTCGATTTTGGTAGAGAAGACGAGGGGTTGGAGGTTGGTGCTCGTGGTAATGAGGGTCTCGCAGAACGAGCGACAGGGCTAATTTCGTCGTCGCTTGAGAATGAGAGGCTTACGGGGGCGTTCAAAACGGATATGTTAGGATTTGTGAAAGATATCGTTGAAGCGACTTCGGGTGGGCTGGAATTGGTGTAAGGTGGAAGCTGAGGTGGCCCCATAGAGTTTGCGTAGTCTGGTGTGGGTAGAGGTTCAGGAATGGTTGGATGTGACATTTGCGTCCATTCGTTCAGCTCGGCGGTAGTAGATTGTAGGTCACGGCTTTCTTGTTGGGGAAAGACCACTTGAGCTACTTCATCAGGCGATACAGCGGGTTTCGATGTCGAAGCTTGTGGTACGCTGTCACCAGTAGAGGTCCGGCTCATTCCAGCGCCCACACCTTTCCGAGATAGCCCAGCACTGGTGCTAAGCGGAAGGTCCTTTCGTGACTGGAAATTACGAGGACTTCGTCCTCGAACGATGATGGCTCCAGACTGTGCTTCAGCAATTGAATATCTGGCCCCCGTGGATAGCGTAGCCATAATCTTTAACTTGATCACAAAATGTTGTTGCAGCTCTTTCCTGCGACCATTATTCGCCGTTGCTATCCTGAATTGCAGTCTTTTCCATTGGATGGGAAAGGTGGCATAATCTGTGTCGAAGTCCGAGCTACTCATGGTTTCTAGAGGTATCGAAGGGGGCTCTCGCTCCACTTTGTCCTCTGTATTTGTTCCACTGCCCGCGGCATTCTTCCAAGGAACCGAAATGATCCTCACAGGGTTGCCTTCTACCGACTCAATAGCTGATACGGTTAGTTCCTGGGTAAATATAGGTATCCGGTCACCATGGTCAGTCATGATGTACCTTAAGTTCCTTGGCAGAGTGACTGTTCCAGTTATCTGAAACAGATTGCGGCGATAACAGGTCAGCTCGGGCGGAGGCGGGATCGCATCAGGATTGGTAGGCCACTGTGATTCGGCAAGGAAGAACATGCCATGCAGTTGTGCGGTCATGTTCAAAGACGTCCTTCGTAAAGAAGAGTCTAGCAGTGTGAAATGGTAGGTTGGCATTGAGAAGCTCAACAGCTTGTTTTCTCGATCTAGCGAAGGACTCTCCGGTATCATCTGTTCCGGCAAACCCTGTTCGAATTGGGAAGTGTTTGGGTCACCAAAAGCGTCATCGAACGAACTTGAAAAGCGCTTGAGGATGGGGTGCCCAATACTGGTCGAGGGTGCAAAGGTCAAGCCTTCGGCACTAGGATAGTAGTGTTAGAAAAGGATTGATCACCAACGGACCCGGGTGGCTCCTGACCTCAGATACATCTCGTTGTCGAAATTCGACAAGCTGTCCTGCATATCCAACCCCGAGCTCGGCTGTAGGTAATCGGTATGAGATAGGAGGCCGACTGGCATTGAATTGCCCATGTAGGACATATCCATTGGGTCAAAGCCGTCCATCGTGTCCATCGTATCCATCGTATCCATCGTGTCCATTGCGCGGTCGTAAGTGAGAGAGGTCATGTGTTGAACTGCCTCTTGTCGCATCTGACCAAGCTAAACGTTGGTTTCCACCTCGGGGAATAACGCTACAGCGGAAGACGTTGCATCTGAGTGCAAGAATGGACCGTGGAATAGGGACTTGTAATTCCTTCCCGCTTAAGGCCGAGACGACGTGATGCAATGGCCAAGGTTTGGTCTGGAAATGGAAGCAATGGTTGGGAGTAGCTTGGCGAAGCTGGAGGTGGATGGATGCGGAGTAGACCGGTGGATGGTGGA
This sequence comes from Endocarpon pusillum Z07020, assembly GCF_000464535.1. Lineage (NCBI taxonomy): Eukaryota > Fungi > Ascomycota > Eurotiomycetes > Verrucariales > Verrucariaceae > Endocarpon > Endocarpon pusillum. The sequence goes on from NW_006916228.1 coordinate 84,797, forward strand.
TGGCTGGCCGACCCACTAAACAGAACTTGATGACCACTGGTCAGCCACCAGAGGTCAAGATTAGGAGCGGGCCGCAAGCCTGACCGAGAGAGCAAGAGTAATGAGTAAGTGAGCTGTGTTTGTAGAGGTGCTAGTAGCAGTGCTAGTTATATCGTTCGGTAATGGATTGAGGGGAGAGATCAATGATGAGATAAGATGAGAGATGGGAGACGAGAGATGAGACAGGTCAGCTTGGCGCGAACTTCGGAATGGCTTCTAGAACTTGAAGAGCAACAAAGAGCCACGTAGCTGAACGGGATGAGAATCCTGCCCGGGCCTTGTTGGCGCCAAGTGTACTGCTTGACTTAGTATTTGCTACCTGGAAATGACAGTCATTCTCTCAAGAGAAGCATATTTTGACCATACTGTGACAACATTTTCAGCAAAATACGTTGTAGATAATAAGATTTCATTGGATAACAGATGACTAAGCTGCGTATCCTTGTACCTCTGTAGCAGTCTTACGGTTAGGCTTAGTCTAAGCGCACTTTAATGGCTCCCCTAGCATCATTATAAGGGGGCCTCTTCCTGCTAAGTATTAGTAGTCTGCTTACTTAGGAACTACATAGGTCTCGAGCAAATAAACATCAAGCATACGGAGCACGTCTTTGTCTACATACCAGTAGTATAACCGTCTCCTCAAGTAAGTGGTATAGATATTCAGAAACGATTAATAACACATCTTTGACTTGCAGATCTACTAATAAAGTACCAAGCAGTGCCTAGACAGAACCATCTCCCGGCTTTCCAAGCTCCTCGCTCAAACCGTGTCACATTGACAATCCAATATTTTCTAATCATGGGTAGCGACCAACAGAGACGGATGGTGCCCTATAGCTCGAGTGATCACGCAAGTATAAGTCTCAAAGATCCAGCGTAGATCTCCTAGGAAATCATGGCCCAAGTAGAGGTTTCGCAAGTAATTTCCTCAAAAGTGTGAAGGGTGCTAAACCCTAGGGCGACCAGGTTTCCCACGGCTTTATCACTCTCAATCTATCACAGTCAGTAACTTGGTCCCCAATAAGGGACAAGGCACATACACAGTCCAAGACGATGGCGTTCGCACCCTGCTTTTTGATCTGGCGAATACCGAGAAGGAGAAGTCCTTGCATCAAGCTTGCAGGATCGCTGATTGACGGCGAAATGACTGGTGATGATATGCCTCCGGCAAGCACCTTGCTATCACCAAGTGCGGGAACAAACCCGGCCAACTTTGAGTCACTCTTATAGAGAACAAGGCTTGCTAAGATGGAGCCATCTTCAGGTCTTTTGGCTCTGATGATGCCACACGAAGCTTTGTCGGCCAGCGCCAGCTGGTAGATCTCGTAGACACCTGTGGTCGAGTGCGTTCTCACATGATCAAGGACAGCTTCAGCATAACCCATTCCATAGACAAGATCGAATTTGATGTCCGGATTCGACAGAGTGTGGCTCAGACCGTCCGGTGGATTCCATGTTGGTAGGTTGCGTAAAATCATGTTCAATCGCATTTGCGAGCTCGCAATTTTCCATCCCATGTTGACAAACCATTGTCTAAGCCTTCTATGTTCGGCCGTATCAACAGTTGGGATGCCCAGGAAAATATTAGGTATTCGCGTCCCTAACTGGTACTTTTTGATGCCATTCTTCTGCGCTAACATACGCATTGCTCGGTGGTAAAGTGAACGGCCGATGGACAGCTTCCTCTTATTGGGATCAACAATGATCGAGCCAATCGCACCAACTGCGGTAGAAATGAAATAATAGGTCGAGCAAAAACCATAAAGCTCTTTCGTATTGCTATTGCGGACAATGAAGTGTGCTTCCTCGACATCGGCACAGCGAAGAAGGAAGGTCCTCGACGAGACACCCGCCAGTATCGATTCTGGATCAGAGGAGTGTTGACCTCGCACGGACTCGAGTAGAAGCTCCAGAGGATAAGAGTCTCTTTCTTCATTCCAGTTCTCTACTAGCCAGTGCTGCTGGGTTGACTGTTGCAATTTCTGTTCATTTTTGGTCGACGCAGGAAGAGCACCAATAGGCTGTAATTCGCCAAATAGTATCCTTACAAGTGCCTGCAAAGCAATCTCTGTGAAGTCGTAAGTACAAATGTAGGTCCCTATTGACTGGTCAAATGCAAAATCATAAGGTGAGCTGACGGACACCACAATGAACGGCTTTTCTGTTCCGTCTCCATTGCTGATTGAGGACATCCGACATATCGTCGAAACGTGTTTGGCAAATCCATTTTGATAACGGTTTCGACCAGCATCTGCCGTCACTACTACAACCGCACCTGCGCGGTCAATTAGATCTTCATGTATTGGTCTGAGACCATTGGCGGTATACGAGGTATGAAGAACTCGGCCATTGCGCTGACGCGACATAGCTCGCCCAAGCTCTTGGAAAATCCGCTCCCCACTCATGATAGATGAGCTGCTGTCCCACACTGAGGTCTGGTCGTAGGCTGTACCGTCAGGTGCTGCATTTAACTTTTGATGTGCCGCTGACGAAGGTAGAGGTTTGAGTAGCGGGGTCAGTAAGAGCAATTCTCGCTCTGTGTCCAACCGTGTAGAAAGTGGCAAAAATGTTTTCTGATCTCGAACCACGGTGATCGATGAGTTATACGCAGCCGATGACAAACTGGCATGTGATGGCTGCAGCTGCATCAAATGGTCGATACCGCCTGGATTCAGTGCTTTCTCCCACGAGGTGCATCTTAACTTCAAGTCAAGAACTCTCTGCATAGACTGCTCGATCCTGGGCCTATTTACGGTATCATTCTCCACTCCCAATTTCAAACAGTTAATAGCTCCCTGTTGGACAGTGAAGGACCCGCAGAGGGACACAACGTCGTAGCCTGCTCTAAAAGCCATGACTATGCTGCTTTCAACTCCGAAGTCGTGTATGAGGGCGTCCGTCTCCGACCAGTCGGAGAGCACGACACCTTGGAAATGCATATCAGTACGTAACAAGACCTGCACGATATGTTCCGAAATACAAGCATTCACTACATCCACCTGGGTCGGAATAGTAGCAAGCCCACAAACCATCACGGCATCTAGACCTTGGGAAATTGTGGTCCGAAAAGGGTTCAGAGCGGTTTGACTCAGTTTCTGAAGCGATTGGGCAATGATCGGCACGTCTGTCTGAGCGCCTAAAACCTCAAGGTCCCCGTACGAGGGGAGATGCTTTCCACATGTAGCCAGACCAGCTTCATGATAGCCCTTGAGAAATTCAACTCCATACCTTGATACCTCCTGCGGATCGTCTCCTATCGTCCGCACCCCAAGGGATTGATTTCTGACATTTGCCGGGACGTCCAGGACAGGGCCAAGAATCCAGTTCACGCCGACAGCACACAGCTCTTGCCCTGTGGCTTTCGCGACCTCTTTAGCCAATTTCGTTGAGCGTGTAGCAGCCATGCCCATCGCGCTGGGGAATTGTCGAATGTGGACCTCATCGTACAGACTGTTGAATCCTCCATTTTCCTGGTCGAGAGCGATGGAGAGGGGAATCTCGTGACCTGCCTGGTACGCGATGTTCTGCAGATCGAGGACCAACCGCGTAGCTTGTTCTGCCGCTGTTGGTGGACACAGTATCAGCAAACCCGATGCCACGAGTGATGGTTCGTATTATATGCACATTTCAAGTTTTGGGCTGTAAGAAGAACGGAGCCAACATGATAGTCCTCGATCAACGATTTGATCTGGTCATTGACAGTGGTGCCATCAAAGCCCACCATGAAAAGCTGGCCAATCTGCCTGATATAATGGTCAGCATTAAGGAAAGCATGGAAACTGGAGAGCTATGGCAGACCTGTCAAAGTCGGTCCGTAATAGGGAAGGCCGGTCCACCACAGCCATGGCTTTGCTGGCTTGGTTCTAGGGCTCCGGGCCACCATTCCTCAGCAAGACACTAGCGGTGGATTGTCCGACTGGGATACATTTTACCGCGAATACCATTAGGTTCCATTGGCAAATACGATGCACTAAAGGCGTTACAACGTCGTATGGACCGTGAGCGTGTCTCAGCAAAGGAGTAGTAACATTAGGATCGGAAGGATTGGGATAGTGGTACTAACTAGTAGGGAGGGAGGGTTGCATTCGGGAGACCTGCCAATTAGAGAGCCATGCCAAGAGAGTTGCATAGATACTACACCATTGCAGTGGATGCCACACTGCTGCTGGCACTGTAGTACGGACAATGACCATGTACAGTGGTCTTCGAGATATCTACAATGTCACACGGAGTGGGTAGCGTGTAGCATTTTCGTCATAAGCTTGGCCAGAAATGTAGTGTTGCTGTGACTGCAGCAAGACAGACGTCGAGGGCCCAGGAGTGACAGAGCCTCCCTCATTGATACATCGCCAGCAAAGTCTGCTGCTGTAGCCAAAAATTCCCTCTGTCTGAACAGGCATCTAAGCATACAGCATATTGTTCTTTCCTTCTTGCCCGCACATTACTAAGTAGTACTTAGTAGAGCTTTGAGGTCAAAGCTTGGCAAATACCGTCTGGATTGTATCACTCATGTCAACGAGAGTCGATTTGTTGCGTACCCAGGCTTCAATACCTCGGCGGCCGTTCTCCACGCCTACTCCGCTCTGCTTCCAACCCCCTACACTCATCTCCGCTGGACTCTCACCCCACGTGTTGATCCAGGTGATACCGGCTTCAAGTCGGGATACGACCTTGTGGGCCATGTTGAGGTCTCTGCCAAAGACTCCGGCTGCTAGTCCAAGCTCCGTGTTGTTAGCTCGCTCAACAGCTTCCTCGATGTTCTTATAGGTCAGTATGTTCAACACGGGACCGAAGATCTCTTCTTTGATGATCTTCATGGAATCTGTGCAATCCGTGAAAATGGTAGGCCGGACCCAGTAACCATTGGTGAGATCCTCGGGCAGCCCTTCAGGCTTTTCTAGACCACCATAGAGCAATTTAGCTTTGTCCACTTTGATACCGTGAGAAATATAGCCCATAACCTTCTCATAGTGCATTCGAGAAACGAGAGGCCCAAAATTTGTTTCTGCATTCGAGAGATTGCCCGCACGAATGTACTGCATCTTCTCCAGCAGTTTCTGTTCAAAAGCACTTTTCATTGGTTCGGGGACAAAGACTCTGGTGCCGTTGGTACATACTTGGCCTGTGCTGAAGAAGTTTGCCATCATTGCACCATCGACGGCATTTTCGATATCAGCGTCTGGAAGGACAATGATAGGACTTTTGCCCCCGAGCTCCATGGTCACGTACTTCATGTTGCCTGCAGCAGAGCCAGCCACTTTCTTACCTGTTGCCACTTGGCCGGTAAAAGAGACTTTAGCTATTCTCGGGTGTGATGTCAGATAACCTCCCACATCTCCTGCGCCATAAACAACATTAAAGACTCCCGGTGGTAGTCCAGCCTCGGTGTAGATTTCGGCTAATACTTGAGCATGCAATGGAGTCACCTCGCTCGGCTTATACACCATAGTGTTTCCTGCCGCCAGACAAGGAGCTGACTTCCACAATGCTCTTGATTGTCCACGTCAACGACGAACATAGAAGACAGAGAAAACAACCTACATCTGGATTGGATAGTTCCAAGCACCAATACCAGCACAGACACCGAGAGGTTCCTTCTTGGTGTATACCCATGCGTCTTCCCTCAGCTGAATGGTCTCGCCGTTCAGACCTCCGCCTGCGACCAGTCCCGCGAAGTACTCGACCACGTCAGCACCAGTGACCACATCTACCGTGCTTGTTTCAGAGAAGGGTTTCCCAGTATCTGATGTCTCGAGCTTGGCAATCTCGTCATTTCGTTCCCTGAGAAGACTGACTGCCTTAAGCAGGATCCGGGACCTCGCCATTGGCGGAGTAGAGGACCATGATGGAAAGGCCTTTGATGCGGAGAAGATTGCGACATCTACATCGGTGGGATTGGCTGAATGTATGTCTGCTAGGGTATTGCCAGTAGAGGGATCAATCGTCCGAAAGACATCACCGTGAGATTGCTGAACTTTGCCATCATAATAGACATGTCTTGCATCGAAAGCCATATCCAACATGTTCAGCTTTTGTCCTTGACGAGCAGTTGCAGGATCTCGCTACTGGTTATGTGCTTCTCAATGCCCCGCCCGGAAACAATCTGTGTCTAGATGAAAAGCTGCAAGTCATGCCAGGGACATGGCAGGAGCATTACACGCCAACGCAGGTTCGCTTACTGTCGTGCCACCAGAAAAAATGTTCTACCTCCGAACAACGGCAGTAAAGAATCCCATCGCATAAAGATCAGCAATCTGGTCTTGTGAAGATTCATGCAGGGTGAACAAAGAGTGAGTAAGTTTTTCAGCTTTTAATCCCTGCTGTCAATGTTATCCACTTGGAAAGCAGGGGTGAGCCAATGAAAATTCTGCTCGGCACCAACAACAGCCCCAAGGATGAACGAAATTCCCTCGACTATTGCCCGGTCTCGTGATGGTTTGCCGAACACTTCAAAGCGCCCAGTCTTGGGGGCATGGCAAGTACTTACTACCATAGTATAAGAGGCTACCTGCAAGTCTACGAAGTTTGAAATGCTTACCGCCGGCTTGATCCTTGTTTACATCAAACCCTCAATGTGTAGGGGAGTGGCTTGACATATCTGCTGAAATTGCACAAGGCTACATTTCAACATCCTTTTGCTCATCCTTCCTTTCATATTTCAGTGTGTGACTTGACCCTTTGAGCTTCACCATGACCACAACTCATCTGTCTGCCTCCAATACAGACAGCTATGACTACCTCATTGTTGGAGGCGGCACTGCAGGTTGTGTTATTGCAAGTCGGCTCTCGGAGTATTTGCCCCATGCGAAAATTTTGTTGATAGAGGCTGGCCCAAGCGACTACATGGACGATCGTGTGCTTTACCTCAAGGACTGGCTTAACCTACTCGGTGGAGAGCTCGACTACGATTACGGTACTATCGAGCAGCCAATGGGTAGGACCTCCTTGTCATCTCAGCCCAATGCAATCATCCTGAGCTGTATACCCAGAGCACCAGTAGTATTGATCGATCATGTTTTTTTCTCTTGCTTACCATTCCTGCCGCCCGGCTATCTCTGCTTACACTGTTCAGGTAATTCGTACATCCGCCATTCAAGAGCCAAAGTTCTTGGTGGCTGCTCATCCCACAACACTCTAATATCATTTAGGCCCTTCGAATATGACTGCAAGCTCTGGGAGTCTCTTGGCTGTGATGGCTGGTCATTCAAGACTTTCATGCGAGTTCTTGACAAACTTCGCAATACTGTTCAGCCAGTACACAGTCGACACAGAAACCAGCTCTGCAAGGACTGGGTCAATTCCTGCAGCTCGGCCTTGGATATTCCAGTCATCCATGACTTCAACAAGGAGATCAAACAACAGGGACAGCTAAGTCAAGGCGTCGGCTTCTTCTCAGTCAGTTACAATCCAGATGATGGTCGAAGATCAAGTGCAAGCGTCGCTTACCTCCACCCAATATTCCGTGGCGATGAGAGGCGCCCAAATCTCACCGTGCTCACAAATGCATGGGTCTCCAAGATCAATGTATCAGGAGACAGAGTTAGTGGTCTCGATGTGGTTTTGCAAGATGGCTCAAACCTTAGCCTCAAAGCCAGAAAAGAAACCATTCTCTGTGCAGGGGCTGTCGACACTCCACGACTCATGCTTCTCTCAGGACTTGGCCCAAAAAAACAACTCAAAGACCTAGAAATTCCGGTTGTCAGGGACATTCCTGGTGTGGGCGAGAACCTGATGGATCACCCGGAAACGATCATCATTTGGGAACTCAACAAACCCGTACCTGTCGACCAGACCACCATGGATTCTGATGCCGGCATTTTCCTCCGCCGGGAAGTTCCAGATGCCGCATCGACCGCGAACGCCTTCAATCCTCAAGGCGTTCCTGACGGTCAAGTTGCGGACGTGATGATGCATTGCTACCAAATTCCCTTCTGCCTCAACACCACCCGCCTTGGATATGATGAACCCATAGATGCCTTCTGCATGACTCCTAATATCCCGCGTCCCCGCTCCAGAGGCCGCCTCTACCTCACCTCAAATGATCCCAGTGTAAAACCAGCCCTCGATTTCCGCTACTTCACCGATCGCGAAGGCTACGACGCCGCCACCTTCGTCTTTGGCATCAAAGCTGCACGCAAAGTTGCCCAACAAGCCCCTTTCAAGGACTGGATCAAGCGTGAGGTCGCTCCGGGCCAGAAAGTGCAGAGCGATGAGGACATCTCGGAGTATGCACGGAGAGTGGCTCATACGGTGTATCATCCGGCAGGAACGACGAAGATGGGGAATCTGGTAAAGGATGAGTTGGCGGTGGTGGATTCGCGATTGAAGGTGAGGGGGTTGAAGGGCGTGAGGATCGCTGATGCGGGCGTCTTCCCGCTGATGCCGACTATTAACCCGATGCTGACAGTGCTGGGAATCGGCGAGAGGGCGGCAGAGATAATTGCAGAGGAGGCGGGCTGGAGGAGAGAGGAGAGGGCGAGGTTGTGAAGTGAGAATTGACCGAACTGGCGGACAGACATATGGAAAATTCTGCAATGCGGAAATATGCAAGCCACCAGGAGAGGCGTTTGGTGCTGGGACAGACACATGTACCTGGCTACATCGTCATGCCAGCTGATACCAATGTATTGAAAGTTAGCTGAGGTATGCTCGCTAATCCAAAAGCATCACTTTTGAGTCTTGTCAGCAAAAATGATCCACAGTTGACGGACTGAGATTTCTACTACGTATGCCTGGCATAGTGTGAGAGCTCGACTATGCAGAGGGCCTAAGCTTAGTCTATGTTTCTATATTCCAGATTGCTGCTTGGTTTTCTAAAGGGAGTCCTCTCTAGAGATACTTGGATAATGGAAGCTTCATTAAGTATGGAGGACCAATTGGTCCATCGCAGTGGTTGGAGGCTTCCTCTGCCGCTTAGACTTTCCAGCTGAATGTAGCGTCTTGGCATAGCCGCGAAAAGCTTCCCTAGACGCAAAACATTTTTCGACCAGAGAAGTTCATGATTTACCACAGCATCTAGACAACAAGGTCTTGCAGACTGATCCGCCTCTTCAGGTGTACGCAAAGATGAAGACGACCTGGAAGGAGATTCAGCCCGTACCAACGAGCCAGGAATTTATTGATATCGTTCTGTCGCGGACGCAGCGCAGGCTCCCCACTCAGATAAGATCAGGCTTCAAAATCACTCGGATTCGAAGTTTGTAACCTTTGTGAACTGCGCAGTCAAAGAACTTACTGATGTAACATTTGCAGGTTTCTACACTCGAAAGGTCAAATACACCTCGGAGACCTTTTGCGAGAAATTCCAAGCCATACTCGATGGCTTCCCCCGGCTCCAAGATATACACCCCTTCCACAAAGACCTTCTAAACACCCTTTACGATGCCGACCATTTCAAGATTGCTCTAGGACAAGTCGCGACAGCCAAGAGGCTGATCGAAACAGTATCGAGAGATTATGTCCGACTGCTGAAGTATGCGCAATCACTCTTTCAATGCAAATCTCTCAAGCGGGCCGCTCTGGGCCGTATGGCTACAATTTGCAGAAGACTACGTGAAGCATTGGTATACCTGGAGCAAGTACGACAACATTTGGGACGTCTACCGAGCATTGATCCGAACACGAGAACTCTTCTGATATGCGGCTATCCCAATGTCGGCAAATCATCCTTCCTCAAATCTATCACAAGAGCAGACGTCGACGTTCAACCCTACGCTTTTACAACAAAGAGCTTGTTTGTTGGACATTTCGATTACAAATACCTGCGCTTCCAAGCGATTGATACTCCCGGTATACTCGACCATCCGTTAGAAGAAATGAACACAATCGAGATGCAATCGATCACTGCGATTGCACACTTGCGCTCTGCTATTCTTTATTTCATGGATCTCAGCGAGCAGTGTGGCTACTCTGTTCAGGCACAAATTCAGCTTTTTCAGTCTATCAGACCGTTGTTTGCTAACAAACTTGTTTTTATCGTGATCAACAAGATCGATGTCACCAAACCGGAAGACCTTGAGCCAGAAGTGCAAAAACAACTCCAGGACCTTGTAACATCAAATTCGAATACCGAACTCCTGCAACTATCCTGCATCACCTCTGAAGGTATTCAAGAAGTAAAAAACGCAGCATGCGATCGGCTAATCGCTGATCGTGTGGCCTCGAAGTTGAAGTCTGCACAAGCATCACAGCCAGCTGATGCATCGACACCAACGGGTCGACTCGGTGATCTCCTGGCACGAATCCATGTCGCTCAGCCACTGGGTGGCATTGTACGTGAAACCTACATTCCCGATGCTGTTAAGAATGGTGGTTTGAAGAAATATGACAAAGACGACCCTGATCGCCGCAGATTAGCCCGCGATATTGAAGAAGAAAACGGTGGTGCAGGTGTATACAATGTCGACCTAAAAGAGAAGTATGACCTGGAAGACCCATCTTGGAATCACGACAAGGTACCCGAGTTCTTCGGAGGCAGAAACGTAGCAGACTTCGTGGATCCAGACATCGAGACCAAGCTCACTGAGCTCGAAGCCGAAGAAGAACGGCTAGAAGCGGAAGGATACTACGACGAAAGCGATAGCATGGAAGACGAAGAACAAGCCGACTTGAGAACCAAAGCCGACCTGATACGGCAGAAGAGAGCCTTGATGATGAACGACGCCAAGATGCGAAAATCACTCAAAAACCGCGCCGTCATCCCGCGAGCAAAGAAAGCCCGAACCGTAGCACAAATGGAGAAACACATGTCCTCCATCGGACTCGATGCCTCTGGCCCCGCAGCTCGGGCACGCGCCCAAATCCGCAATGCACCCGCCCACCCAACAACCAACGGTGACAGTGTCGACGCGATGGACATCGACACGCCCTCCGCTCGTTTGCGTTCATTGTCCCGAGCCCCCAAAACGAACCGCCTCACGGACGGACTGCAAATGAAGGGCCAGACGGGCATCACGGACCCGGCCAAAAGGGAGAAGACGCAGCGAATGGCCAAGCTCAGTCAGAGGAAGATGAACCGCATGGCCAGACAGGGTGAGGCGGATCGCCATACCACCAGCGCGTTGCCGAAGCATTTGTTTTCGGGCAAGAGGGGGATTGGGAAGGCGAGTCATCGGTAGATATAGAGATGGCATGTGGATGGGGGTGCGTGAGGTACCAGTGTTTTTGGGGTGGTGTTATGGGCGTCAGAGAGGGGGGAGGGACGGAAATATCCGTGACGAGACATGATCATAGCAAAATGTGCGATGGCTTTTGCGCTGTTAGTCGTGGAATAGACGACGACGGACTGAATCGATACGATCGCTCAAAGTGGTAGCTCTAGCGAATTATGCATGACATTCTATCAAATTTCTCTATCAACTCCCACCCAACAAAATCATGATCTATTCGTTCGATTTCCTATTTGACCACCTCCCCCCTCCGCGGCGCATTCTTACCCAGCCACTCCCTCGCCCTCACCACCTTCTCCTCCAGCTCGGCCTCCGAACCCGTGCCAGCCCTGACCTCCTCCAGCGCCCTAACCCACCACTCCGGCTCATACTCCGCGTCCGTCTCCGTCTCCGCCAACAGCCTCGCAATCTCGCGTCTGCACTGACTCGCCTCATCCACACAGAAGAACAACGAATCCCCACTATCCAGGTGATCGATGACGGGCTTAACGAGCGGCAGGGCCTCCTTGGCACTCAGGCCCCTATCTTCGCCGCTGATGTTGCTGCGGGCTGTGCGGCAGAACTCGGCGTTCCGACACCACGTCTTCCCGCAGCCGGCCATGAGCTGCTGGAGCATTCTCCTCTCCACGCGTCTCTTCAGAGCCTTGCCCTCCGGGTCGTAGGAGGTGACGTACAGGGGGCCGAAACACTCATCGCAGAGGCCGAGCTGCTGGACGACGTGTCTTCCTTTGGTTGTCTTGACGGTTCTGCCGCAGAGTGCGTTACGGCAGATGCGCGGCTTGGGGCGGGAGATGCGGTCTCGATCGTGGATCATGAGGTGGGTTTTCATGTCGCGTAGTCTGACAATCTTGTTGCAGAGGTGGCATTCGGTGGTTCGTGCGCCGTCGGCTAGTTCGTGCGGTGTTAGACCTGACATTAGGACCTCCGGATCTGTGAAGGAGGGGTCATCGGGGCCTTGCTGGGGGACGACGAGGTGGCAGAATTGGCAGAGGATCTCTTTGGTTGGGCAGAGGGTGACGCGGTGGTGGGCCAGCGAAGGGAGTGTTGGGGCGTCGAAGGAGGAGCAGCCGGGGCATGGGTAAGGGGTTGGAGGGTGGTAGATCGAGTTGTGTTTGCGTTGAGAGAGCGGGGTGTTGCCGTGGGAGGCATCGTGCGGGCAGTGCCAGTGCGTTTTCCAAGCGGGAGAGTTCTTGAGGAAAACTTGGTTGCACTTGCGGCAGGAGATATTGTTGCGGTAGCAGAAGGCTTCGTGGAGGGGAAGGGTGCGCTTGGGGATGGTTTGCTGGCAGTTTTTGCAGATTAATTCGTCTACGGAGGGAGTGCCGGCGGTGTTGTCGATGCTGTCGCTGTCTGAAATTTCAGAATTGGCCGCTATGGCGCGAAGAACGAAAGGTATTGGTGGTAAAGATTTATCTTGCTCTGTACTCTCGCTATAGGCATGGATAGAGACGTAAAGTGTTTCAGCGTCTTCAAGCTCAACATTGGTAGCTGACAGGCGGATGCGTTTGGAAGAACGACTACTGAAATCTCCAAAGACGTGCTCATCGTCCCTCGGCTTTGCTCTCTGTCTCAACGAGAATGGGCTGACGAAGAGGTCCAACTCTGCCTCATCCAGGCCCACTTCAAGATCAAAGTCGATCCCCTGACCATCCCTGGGCCACATTTTGAGCTCGTAATCCACATATTCTCCAGCAAGAACTTGGCCGGTTTGTTGGTCGCCAATGATTAAGGCGCCTCCTGCAGAGCTTCCTTCTGTTGTGCCAGGAGCATGTTGGCCTTTTGCCAGCTTTCTGCTTAAGGTCTCTCGCGCTTGTTCCTCGTTCAATGCCTCGATATCCACCTCAAGATCAGTGTCCACGATGCAGATTCCTTCTCCATCCGGCTCAAGCTTGTCGACCAAAAACTGATACTTTTCACGCCGTCCAGACCGGATGGACAAGATCTCGCCGTTGGTCAGGGTTGTGAAATTGTCTCGTAGATATCTTTCCAATAGCGATTTCCAATCTTCCGGGTCGTAGCCAGCCTCGAGCGGTCTCAATCGGACATAAGTGCCCTTCGGCAACTGCTTTGCATGAACAGTGATAACCTGTGGTGTTGAAATGTCACTCCCACCCATCTCAACGTCTCCATTTGGTGTCTGTTCTCGTGTCACAGCTGAAGACCCGCTTCCCAGCCCAAGTGCATCTTGAAGCACTCCGCTCAACCCTATCTGATTCTCTTCTGCGGAGAACTCCCGTATGCCAGCATATACGATACGACCGTTCTGCGGGTTCACGAGCCGGAAAGTCAGTGGGTGAGGAAGCTGCTGCTGCCGGTCACTGAGCTGCTGTCGCGCTTCGCGTTCTGCAGCAAAGGTGTAAGGATTGAAAGGGTCAAAGGTCAACGTGTATGGCGTCGAGGAGTCCTTGCCAATGGATACGACTGGTGCAGCAGCAAGAAGGGCTTCAAGGGCAGACTGTGGCAGTGTGATTTTGTCGCCTTGCAATTTCGCCGTGCGATCCGAGCGCGCAACCTGATATTGGGCGGACCATTTCAGGGAATCTTCGGTGGTTGCCATTGCAGCCATCTAGAAAAGACTTGATATGCTCGAGAAGACCACGGGAAGGCATGGTGATACATCAAGACCGCCTCTGAGGACGGTCTACTTGAACGATCATTGTTCTCGAAGACTCGATGCTGACCTGAACAATGACGCTAACTACTAGCATACGTACCACGTACTACTACACGTACTACTAGTACGTAGTAATGGCGTTTAAGCTTATTCCAAGAGCCGTACACTAGCGCATATCAAGTATAGCAGGTCTTGGTCCACGAAAGCTGACGCATGACGTATCATTGTGAACTGTGGTAATTGTACTAAGGAAGCACAGATGGCAGGAAGAAAAAAAGAGCAGAACTGCCAGGCCAGACAACCTTCTCCGTTTTCATTTTCATTTTCAGGCGGCGTGAGCCACTGGTCCGATGCCATCTAGAAAAGGCTACTAGATGCCACCCAAAAGACACCTCGCCAGGTGCCATTGTCTACGCGTTGACTCCACTGTCCACCTTCAACGCCGGCTCTCCCCGATAGCCACAGCAACAGCAGCACCCAGTATAGCAGCGTCATCAGCCATCTCCAGATAGACCTCTGAATCAGCCTGTCCTCCCTCAGCATCATACTTGATGATGTCGGAGATGTAGCTTTCACACCGCGATCTAAACCCAGGATATTTTTCAATCACAGTGCCATTACAAGCAATGGTCGTTTTGGAGCTTCCTGTTGCACCGACCTTCCTCTCCACAGCCCAGAGTGCGTGGATTGCAACTGCAATGTAGGCGGCTGCTCTCTTCGAGATCGACTGGGCAGCCACACGAAGGAATGTCATTTCTGTAGCTGTAGGAGGCGAGTCCAGACACAGAATTCCTTGTAGATAGGCGCTTGATTTCTTAAGGTCGCGCGAGCTGTCACCCTCAACGACGGCTAACACTGCGGTATCCAGCGAATACTTTCCCATTAGGGAGGATGGAAAACGGCCTTTGAACAGGCCAGCTGTCTCCACGGCTTCAATAATGACAAGACGTAGTATCTCTCCCAGGTAGCGGCCAGTGGTCAAGTATTCCAGTGGCTGAAAGTCTGGCAGGTCATGACTCCGATTGAGGAGATCGTCCCATCGAGTCTTAGGCAGGATGTCTTTGCCAAACATGGATATTTCGGTGTTGATGGTAACCCTTTCTGCCTGCGACAGCCATGTCGAATCACGGTGCTGGAGCTTGGATGCACCAAGGCAGGAAACTGGAAGGTGAACAGCCATATTTGTACCTGTACCCAGGATCAGGGACATAGTCGTAGAGGGCTCCACATATGCACGTGAAAGGAGCGTGGCGCACGAGTCGTTGACGAGCGCGTCAATGCGAATATTCAGCCCCTGACTTCGGCAGGCTGCAGTGATCAGCCCTCCTAGGTCGTGACCAAGGGTAGCTTGGGCGCAGCAGAAGCCTTTGCCCATGCCTTGAATGTTACCACCAGAGGGGGAGGTTGGCTCGACTGGGAAGCTCCATGACAGACCAACCGGCAGAGGTTCCACATCATGGCCATTGTGCTCAGAACGACCTGCCAGCATGTCTGCGATCTTCTCGGCGATCCAATCAAAAAAGGATGCTCCTGGTAACCGCCTGACCACATCGTCGATCGGCGAAACAGTCATCTGTATTATCCTGAGCCTTTTAGTTTTGTAAGACTTTCCGCATAGCTCTACCAATGCTATACGCAAGGTCGACCCCCCCACGTCCAGCACTAGGTATGTACCGGCTTCCTGACCTGTAGGTAGTGTATGATTGAATGATGGTAGCATACATTCGGTGCTGCAGTGTAGCTTCTCTAGATAGCGTCGTTGTAACTTGCCCGACATTCGTGACATGCGCCATGGAGTGATTGGTGCTGTGAAGAGTTCAACCACTTCTTGCCCTAGGTTGTCGAGAGAGGGTTGGTTGGACCTGAGGACATCGTGACGAGGCGTGTGAGGTGAAATGGAGGCTTTCTGTACAAGCGAAGGGTATAGCAACATTGTGTCAATCGCGGCGAGGATGCTCTGAAAGAATTGAAGTATGAATTGAGGGAAGAAGAGATGCTCAAGCGGAAAAGCAGTCCCTATACATATTAGGAGATCTTTGTGATACGAAGAGGCATCCTAGACAAAGCCAATGTGGGAAACATGAGTCTTAAGCTGGTCATCCATATGGAACCTGGTGGATGGTGGATGCGTGACCAGTGGGTGGAGAGTGACTTGTTGCAAACGCTGCGGCAGCATGTTTCGTATGGATGTGACCAATTTGCAGCCCCAATGGCAAAGAAACTGACAGTCCATCGGTTGTTACCAGAGCCGGGTTGGGGGTCTAAGACGTGGAGCGTTCTCAAACAAAGGAGGCTAAAAGACAGCGTTACACCAGGGGCGGGTACTCTGTCCAGAGTAGCGTCACCTATGGGGCGATTTGTCACCCTTGCTACCTTCCCAAAGGGCAACATGTAGTACGTAGTAGATTTGCCAACGATCTTACCCCCGAATCCTGCCTTTCAGCCATACATCCTTTTACTACTCTGCTAAGCAACACACGTCTGGGGGCCTTATACTGATCGAGTTCCATAGGATATACCGTACCGGACGTGTTCTACGGCGATGATGCCTCGGGCATCGCAGCACTGGCCTTCTCACCCGCAAAATGAGCGGTCGTACAGCACCGGTAGGTTGCACGGGGTATGGAGTGCCCTGTCCAGCTGCACTACTCCAGCTACTGTAAGCCTACAGAGTGTTCTCCGATCTCCAAGAGTCGTACGCAAGGACCAGTGGTTCCCAAGGTTCGTAACTACATAGTAACTACGGGGATTCTGGCCCCAGCTCTTGCTTGGCCGGCGATCGGCGTTGCCCCCAGTAGTTACGCGTGCGGCGGCGTTCGTTGATGAAAAGGATGCCGTTCGTTCTTATGGATGCAACGTCGTCTATGTTTGCCACTTGGAGCTCGACATCGTTTGCCATTATACATTTTCTTACATATGGAGCCTATCTGAACGCTTTAGCTCCAATCGTGTTGGTAGCACCTCTCGCTCCTTGATCCGACCGTCTGCATCAGCTGGAGGAGAATTTCCAACCTGCACCCACCTGGCTGGGTCTTACTTTCATCCTTCGGTGCGATGTTCCACTATATCATAGTTGTTGGCTTCGCTGAAACATTACCTCCTTGATCTTGTTGGCGGTGACTTTGTTGGCTAGAGTACTGCATCCTGGGTCCCCTGTGTTGGCGTTCTGCGTCTACTTCTAACCTACCCAACGTATGGGTGTTGTGAACATTGTTTGATGATATCATAAGTTGACTATCTAGGTTGCACTCGAATCAGACTTCCCAAATACCATATCAGAGCACGGTCCGCTTCGTAATAATTCTGCTCGGGCTACATTCCGGCTCTTGCCAACCCAGCATTACACGAGTCTTACCTTGCAGAAAACTGCTACCCAAGAAAGCTACGGAAGGTTATCTAGTCCATTGGAAAGTGTCAAGGGAAGCATTAGCGCAAAGGTTTCATACAGCTTGTTCAATCTAACAGCTTTTTCCTGGAAGTGGACGGCATTCCACGTAGGTGCAAGGAAAGGGCTACTAATGTACTATGATGACTGACACGAGAGGCGGCAAGCCAACCGGGTTCTTCTTTTTCCATCACAACCTGAATTTGTGGACCTACAATATTCAAGTTCGTAGATCCTGTAGGTCTATTGGCAAGCATACAAGGTTCCAATTCCGTAGTAGCGTTTGATTCATCTTGCAGCGTGAGCAATAAGATTAATACAATAATGAAATTTAAAAGAACAAGTTCCACTACGAACACCTAACATGTCTGGACAAAAGAACTTACATTTTATTCACGTAGATTTGTAGACGGGTTGCTTCGTTATTGTTGATGTGCTGTTGAATTAAGTACAGAAAGCAACTAATCTAGAGGCACGACAAAAATCTGGAGCAGAGAAATAGTAGGCCTCTGCTTTGATTTCTTTTCACACAAGCATGATCTGAATTGTTGTTGTGCTTGGTGATACCAATACATGAGGTGCATCAGAGAAAGGGATAATGAGGTCGAAGGATGGGTTGACAATGTCGTTCCATAACAGCCCAAAAAGTAATGTCCTGCCTCTGGTAGCCTTTGAGATGCTGAAAGTTGAAGGGAGGAATGCTTCGCACACTGCTGTTGGTGATGTGATTGGTTTGGCGCGGACGGTCACCAAGTCTAATGAACTGGGATGCTTGGCGTGCTTGAGGATGAAGCAGGGTTATGAATATGATGCTTTGCATACGAGTGGCCAGCATGCAACTTCATAATTCACATGATCAGCGCCAGGTGATGATCGAAGCTTTAGGTACCAGAGTCTCGCCAGCTGCGAAAGAATAATACTTGCTACACCGGCATATTCCTCGGATCAAGAATGTGAACAGGTGGGTTGTTGTTTTGGGGGTTGTTGTTGGCAGCTAGAAACTGACCACGAAGTGCCTGAAGAGCCAATCTCGCTTCATGAGGACCAAAGGGATTAGGGGTAGGTCCCCAGATATAGTGTTGTCCAACAATTGTGCAAGATTCCTCGAAGAAGAACTCAAACCATTGTCGAAGCACTACAACCTGATCAAAGCCAGAGTTCTGACCAATCGGAGTCTGGTTCACGTGCTGCGAGTTGAAAATTGCGTCAAGGTTGATGTCCTTTGCTCCGGCACCGTGAAGCATGGCGCGAGTGACATTGTATGGGTCTTGTTGGTAGAATTGGCGGAAGATGGTAATGTTTTGCGCTGGCGTTGCAGCTGTGAACACAGCGGCGCCACCCATCTGCTGGACAATTGAACTGACAATTCCCCGAAGATTTTTGAAGCAGCGGCATTTCACGGTTGACAAACGTTTATCGACATTGAAGGTCATCTCATTGGTAGAGAGAGCACTGCCGCCAGGGGAGTGCCAGTCCCCAGTCGTGGTGGATATTGGATTTTCAGGAATATTGCGGATTTGTTGATTGTTAGGAACCACTCCAACGACAAACAGCAAATTGGTGCGCTTGTATGTTTGCTCACAGCTACCGTGGAGAGGTGTACTGTAGATTGAGTTCACAGCCGGGTTGAACGCGGTAGTAGCATTTGGTATGCGGATGGCGATGACGATGACTGCATTGACAGGTGGGACTGGGGCGTTGTTGGCCATCTAGGACGATATCAGCGCTCGAAGGGTTTCTTGTATTGGTGAAATCGTTATCCTTACCGTAACTTTGTCACAGGTATAACCGAGTCGAGGGTACTGGTTCGAAAGAACGCTGGATGGGTATTATCGACCCTGAAGCTCTCACAGCGCTATGGCAAGATTTATTTCAATGGTTTTATGGCCAAAGATGTCGTAGAACAATGGGATCGTCCTGCAAAGATTCTGTTGACTTTTAGACAATCAAGCACTAGTGGGTTGTTGATTGGATAGCCTCTAATTTGAAGCGAAGGTGATCTGAAAGTTCTGCAAACACAGGTTTTCCTCTAAAATTCGCTGGTCCAGAATGTTAGCAACAAGAAAATAATTGCCACCTCAGTTAGCTGCACTCGACCGAGACTCTGATGTGATCTGGCTGACTTCCGTGCTTCTACGCATGCCTGATATGCATTGCAATCTCCACTTCAAGCTTTTGACCGCTCTGCAATGCTCCAGATGACAGTTTCCATCAATGATCCGACGGTGCCTGGGAATCTGGCACCATACTTCTGTTGACAGGAACAGCCGATCCAATATCGAAAGACCAGAAGTTAATATATCAACTCAACATGACCGGCTGCCACGAACCAATAGACATGGGACCCAAAGTACCATTGACTGCAGTCTCAGAGCATCACTGGAGAGACAAGAGATGTGACCAACAGCACGGATCTGGCCACGCATGACCTGCCAGAAAGCGTAACTCCCCCATATGTTCTGTGATAAGTTGGACAGGATGGTACAATGGAAGACATCATTTGCAGCTTCAAACAGCCAGTTATCGATATCTTCCTATTTTTGAGAAGTGTTGGCTGTTTTCTTGTCTTGTACTGCTCAAAAGGACAGTGTTGCAGCGTATTGCAGCAAAGGAATGCGGGCAAGGGCACTTTCACTGGTTTGGAAGAATTGCATGGCAGCTGCTAATCATCTAGGCAAGAAGCTGGTACCCATATTCCTTCCAGGTAAAAGCCCTCGCGCACAGGTGCAGCCCTCGAGTGGTACCAGCATTAGGGAGAAGACTGGCCATCTGCACACGTGACAGAGTGACACATGGAGTGTGGAAATACCATCTAACGGAGCATTTCGATATCCTGCTGCTCATGTTACTTGTCTTCGCGCCCGAGGCATTACACCTAGTTGTGAAGAAACTGGTGTCAGGATCATGGTGTCTGGGTGGCTTTCAAAGGGAAAACCAAATGCACATCTATCTGGTGGCTGAGAGATTGCAAACATATCAGCACTTATACAAGAGAGGATTCAGTATCAGAGCTTCAGGCTTGCTTGCCACGAGGTCTGAAGTCCAGCTGAAATGCTGTTGCATTATTTACCAGCAGGAGTCATGAAGGAGAGTGCAAATCACAGTTTTGGTTGGTAGTGGTAAGATTTCGATGTCACTCGTCTATACTTTCCCTCTCGTCTACGCATGCCTTGATATCAATCCAAGCTTGGCATCCACTTGCTTTAGTAGTACTAACTACTTAGCAGGAAGAGGCCCTCTTAAAATAATGCTAGGGGAGCCATCAAAGTGCGCTTAGATTAAGCCTTACCGTGATGTTACTTAGAGAGTACAAAGATATGCAGCTTAGTCGTCTATAATCTAATAAAATCTTACTATTTACAACGTATTTTACTAAAAATATGATTATAATATGGTCAAAATATGCTTCTTTTATTATACTAGTATGGTGGTCATTTGACGGAATGACTGTCATTTCTACTAATGGCACTTAGCGTAAATCTTTAGCTACCCCTTCTCCTGGTAAGTAGTACTAGAGCACAATTAAGTTAGAGTTTGAAGAGCAACTAAGTACTACCTCTTACAGATATCTGCTTGATCAAAGGCAGACAACTGAGAGTCTCCATGCATGATGCCGGATCTCATCACATCCTGTCAAGGTGGTTGCAAGTCACAAGTCTACCTTACTTAATTGGGTGATCGATCCAAGCAACCGCGGCGGTAGGTATTCTCGAGGCGGTTAGTCCAAGTTCAACACATGTGCACCTCATATCCCAGAACAGGAAAGAGCACATTTTACTCCATGTTTCCTTCCTTTTGCTGTCTCGGGCTAATAGTGCTCGACCTCATATCACATCATGATATGCTCTTCTGGGCATAGCCTCGTCTAGAGTGACAGCTAATAGAGCAGTTGGTAACCTCAGTCACCTCTCTTCAAGAGCCTCCACATATGTTTGGATTATACCCGGGACTGCACCTACATCAGTCCGATTCTTTAGATGATATCGGACCTTCTGATCAAATTTGGTGGAGCGAGCGAGGATCACAAATATAGATGGCGAGGTGCTTGAATAAAGTGAGAACATGTCAATTTTTACGTTTGCTAATTTGAGATATTCTGAGAGTGATCTCAATTAGGTTGACCAGATATAGAGAGAGACGTTTGATATGTATACCTGTTCTTATAAAAATGCAGCTGTTCAATCAATTGACAGACACGAGGTCTCCAATTCCTATACCTATATCTTTGATCTAAGTCTCTGGACGGAGAGCCCAAATCCTTCGCAACATCTTTGTAAGCATAAAATACTATTCCCAGGCTGCGAAATGTAGGGTGCATAAGCAAACGATCGTTTTCCGGTGCGCGGCTTACCCATACACCTTGCCAACTTTCCAGGCTTGATCTATCACACGCCTGCTCTCATGATCTGTATCGAGATAACAAGGTCGGCATCCATATTCTCTTTCACTACCCCTTTTCCCTTCTCTTTCCCGAGCATCTTTTGGGGGTGACCAGTTACACAAGCTAGTGCTTCGCCAACAGTGCAACCAGTGAATCTGCAGATTTTCTTCACGCACTCGATCATTAAGACTGCACTGCCGGCGATCCTGCCGTTTGACTTAAGCCTCAAAACTTTCTAGTTTTGACGATGCGATCTCAATTCGTCCATTCATATGTCCCGTCCGGATATTCTACCAATCTCCTCGCATCAGTCACTAGAATAGCTCTGTCCGGATAGACCTGGTAAGCGATCTTGACAGAAGATGAGCGCAGAAGAACGCCACCCACAATCAGTCCAAAGAATGGCCTGGTTGAAGCTGCGTCTCAGTCTGCTTTCATCACTTGAAACTTAACTCAAAGTTTGACTTGAGTTTGGGGTTGAAGACTCAAATTCCTGGATCACGATGACCAAATGGCCGCACTGCATTAGACATGTGAGTTACCATAGTGGCGTCGGCCTCGATTGCTTCCTGGCCCTCTGGCGTGGAGATCAGTCTGCCCAATCGAGAAGACTGTATTCCTTGATTTCAGCTCGGGGATGAGGAACATCATGTTGCTCAACTCAGGAGCCGCCGCGATCCTTTTGATGTTGAGCCCGATGTTGAGGTTCTCCACACCACAACAAGCCTCAAGAACACCGAAGGAGTTGGCTTTGAGAAGTACATCGAGATTCTGGATTCCACTTCTTTCAGAGGAAAGGAAGGATCCTTCAACATGTGCCGCAAAGCTCTCTGCACCCTCTTCCGCAATCTTGATATATCCTGAGGGTCCGAGGTATGGTAGAACAGCAGGATAAATATCGGGCCTCGAGCTCGTCACGGAAGGTAAGTACGAGGTCACCCCTGAGTGAATCAAGAGACGATTGTGGGATCTAAGGTTTTCCGCATATGTAGCTGGTCGCGCAAAGGAATCAAGTTGGTAGCCTCCATTTAGCTGGACATCGATAAATTCACGACAAAAGATCTTGCCTTTAAGATCGATGATCTCATCTAGCATGAGTTGCGATCGATAGCTAGAAGATTTTGGGGGATAGAATCTTGCCTCGTTCGCCGCCTGTCAGAAAATTTCTATGTAGAAGAGTATTATTGTTACGCATAAGTATACTCCGTACTGGTAGTAAATTTCGTGATATGTGAAGGCAATTTCATCGTGCTAGAAAAGTGATAAGGCAAGGGTTGATAGCTGAAACTTGTTTGATCGGATGGAAAGAAGTGTGCAAGACTGAGTTGTAAGTACCTACCTGGCGTGCATGACATGCATGACATGCTTGTAGTACTGTGATTTACTGCTTCAGTAAACATGTCAGTGAACAGAGGATCACAGTTACAGGAGCACCACCATCTGGTGCTCCAATCATTCAGGAAGCCTCGAGCATGCACAGACGGATCTCTTCTTCTGCAACCGTAGTTTCAGCCTTAGCAGTAGTCGCCATTATATATTCCAGTGTTAATACTCATGGATAACTCCCACTGCCAGGAGAAATACAAGGACGGAGTACTGATGGTAGATTGATCAGTGAAAAGCAGTAGAGATACGATGCAACATTATGATAGCGGGTTCATTAAGCAGTGCTTGAGGTCAGTAAGCTGGGATCGATGATGGCTGGGAGGCCACTGAAACAAGCGGCCTTCAGGGGCGAAACTAGGGTCAAGCACATGTCCGTCTCAATTGGGTAAACCGACGCTGCACCTAAAATGTACATCATTACTCGATGGTTATTCTCAGCCACTAATTTGAATGTACCCTTAGCACAGGTACTCCATGAACCATTCGCTATCAACTGCTTCCCCACACCCATCGAACCCAGTCCCTGCAAGCCCGCATCCTGCTCAGTTGGACAGTTTGTGAATATTTTTAACACAGAGAGAGTGGCGCTCTGGGCATGGCTTACAATCCCTGGTGGTCAGCAAACGAAGTTTCTGTCTTCTCTCATGCAGACCCAGCAATTTGAGACCTCGTTATCAAGCCTCGCTCACGAGACACCTAACGATCGCAGAAGCCTCAGATATCACACTTGAGCAATATTCCATCTATTCCTTCCTCCTGCCATCCTAGCAGCCATGGCAGGGGCGATCGACGAGAAGCATGCCGCCGCAGACACGATGGGCACCAAGACTCCTCCGGGGAACGACCCAGCCATTCTAGAGAACGATCCTGCACTCACAGGCAAGCCCTGGATGTACAAAACAACAAAGCTTGGCCCAATCAAGATCCCCTACTACGCGTCACCACCGTCTCAACTCGGCCTTGTTGCCTTTGTCTGCTTCTTGTGCCCTGGCATGTTTAATGCCGTCAACGGTCTGGGAGCTGCTGGACAAGTCGATCCTTACGATATCAACAATGCTAATATCGCTGTATATGCAACATTTTCGGTGGTTGGCTTTTTTGCTGGCAGCATCGCTAACCGCATTGGCCTCAAGCTGACGCTGGGGCTCGGTGGTTTTGGCTATTTCCTATATGTTGCCTCGATCCTCTCATACAACCACAATAAGAATGCGGGTTTCTTGATCTTTGCTGGAGCACTACTGGGTGTCTGTGCGGGCATGCTGTGGACTGCGCAGGGTGCTGTTATGATGAGCTACCCATCCGAGAAGAGCAAAGGAAAGTATATATCGTGGTTCTGGATGATCTTCAACCTTGGAGCTGTTATTGGCAGTCTGGTGAGCGCAACGTCTGAAGGTAAAGGCGAGGTCCTGACAATGATAGATCCCACTCGGTCTTAACTTGCACTCCGAAGCGGGGGCGGTTAGCGATGGAACATATATCGCTTTCATGGTCCTAATGGCTCTTGGCTTCTTCCTTGCATTCTCGCTGGTTGACTCGAAATTTGTGCGGCGAGCTGACGGGTCTCACGTCGTGGTCATGAAAAACCCTACCTGGAAATCTGAGATTCTCGGCCTCTTCGAGGTTCTGAAGACTGACTGGTATATCGTTTGCCTTTTCCCGATGTTCCTCGCCAGCAACTGGTTTTACACCTACCAATTCCAGGATGTCAACGCAGCATATTATAATATTCGAACTCGAGCTCTGAACAACACTCTCTACTGGCTTTCACAAATAATTGGAGCATATGTTCTAGGCTATGGGTTAGACATCAACGTTCGCCGCACATCCAGAGCCAAGGCTGGCTGGGCGTTCATGCTGGTCATCACAATGGTTGTCTGGGGCGGTGGATATGCCTTTCAGAGAAGATATACTCGTGAACAGGTATCAGCGGAGACTTACAGGGCCATGGACTTCAATGATTCTGGCTACATTGGCCCGATGTTCATGTACATGTTCTATGGACTTTACGATGCCATGTGGCAAACTTATGTTTACTGGTAAGTGTAACCACTGGAGGAGCTCTTGTACAAGCTGACTCGATCAGGTTGCTTGGATCTCTAACGAACAATGGCCGCAAATTGGCAAACTTCACGGGCTTCTACAAGGGTATCCAGTCTGCTGGGGCCGCCATAGCACCAGCCATTGACAATAGAAGAGTCCCCTATATGACAAATCTCGCTGCCGCTTGGGGCTTGCTGGCTGGTAGCTTGATTGTAGCTACACCCGTGATATTTATGAAAATTCAGGATACGACTTCTCTTGAAGAAGATCTGAAGTTCTCGGATGAGACATTTGCTGAGGTTGCTCCTACCGAGGCTAAGTTGGCTGTGCTTGGTGGGAAGAAATGACCGGGATCTGGAGGAATGTATGCGCTACGATTACAGAGGCCGGCCGAAATTGGATAGTTTGCTAAGTATAAAGCCCTTGCAGCTGGTTGAGATCTTTTCAATACCTACGAGCCCGCATGAATGGCGATCTGAAGCTCGTGCTAGCTAAGGGAATATAGTTTCTTTGATTCAAGGCCTGAAGACAATGTCCTGCCATTATTGCCATTCCTGTCCAGCCATTATTGCCATTCCTGTCCAGCCATTATTGCCATTCCTGTCCAGGTCATGCTATACAGCTTAGCTCGCTATCCTCTGCTCACCATCTCAATAAAATCCCTTCCACCAACTCCAGATATTCCCAGTATGTTGCTGAGACAGATACCAGAAGCACGATCCTCTTTATGGCTACTCTTCCCGCTTCACCCGCCTCACCCGCTTGCACAACTCGGAGGCCTTCTCAACCTGTTCCCCGACCTCATCGAGCTTCCGTTTCCTGTCTTCAAGCTGTGTGTCCGCCGTTTTCGAAATATGACTTTCGGCATGGCCAGTTGCAAGCTCCTGACGAATTTTACCTACCCTTTTCGCTGCACTCTGGAAATCTTTCTCTGCCTTTCCAAGATTCTGTATCTCATCCTGACGCTCGAGCCACGCTTCACCAGTTTTCCTCCCAAACTCAGTAAGCCGCTGTAAGCCAACCTCATCACCGTATCGCTTGATGATCTTGTCGACGGACCTCCGCATTCTACTTGTAAACGCTTGTCTAGACATCTCCGGGTCGGAGCCGGATTCGCCGATGGTGAGGAAGCAGTAAACCTCTCTCAGGACTTCATCGTACGCTTCAATCTGGAGAGAGTAAGTTGAGACATCACTACTCAAGAAGGAGATGCTTACCTTTCGCTCCTGAGATTTGGCGATGTCCGAATCGCTAACGCAATGAAGTACTGGGTGAGTCCAGGCCAATAAAGCGGTATCAGAAAAGGTGAACTGAGTCGAAGGCAGCTTTGAAGTGGGAACTGGTGGCTTGGGCATGCTGGGGAAGTATTTCAAGTTGAAGTTAACAGCTGATATTCAAGATGTGATCGGGGGAAGGAAGGATAATGGAAGTTGGCAAACGAGGGAGAAGTGAGATCTAAAGAAGAGCTCGACACATAGCTTCTCGATTGATATAGATCGCTTCGAGGAAACACCGCAGTGCAACTCATGGTGAATGAATGTCAGATGAACATTAATTCATTCTATCTATGAGATGCTCAGGCAGGCCACCAACCTCCAGCCTCCACCGGTGCTTGAATGCCCGTAGGCACGACCTATCTGGTGGCATCATTCCGTTTTGTCTTGCGCCCAATACCCTTTCCTCACTATGTAGTCTTCATTCTCTTCATGGCGTCTACAGCTTTCTCCGCGTGCTCCAAAGCCTGCTCCAAAGCTTTCTCCCTCCTCCGCTTGCGGACAGCAGGACCCATGACTGTACCGTATTTCTGGGCGCTTTTCAAGCTCCCATACAGACTCTCCGTAATAGCCAATGCCTCCGCAAGGTCCGCTTTCGCTTTCTTTGCCTTCTCGAATTCCTCACGCTCTTCTATCCATTCCTGGACTCGTGCCTTTGCTTTGGCCCCAAGTTCCTCCCACAAGCGACCAGCTTTCCCACGATAGATCTTTTTGTCACTGGAACTACGGGTCGTCTCAATCTCCGTCCGAGTGAGACTTTCTGTAGGCTCGAGTCTGCTCAACTCTCTGGTGAAAAGAAAGTCAACTAACACCCCTCGAATATGGATAACTCCTGCGAATCAGTCCTGTGCCTGGTTCCGATTGTAGCTTGAGCATTATCTCACCTTTTCTTTCTGTTCGCGCTCTTTAGCCGATGATGGCCTCGCAACAGATAACCAAGTTCCGGCCATGTGCTTCTTCACAGCTGACTGGGTTGTATCAACAGAACTGGAACTTGAATAATCGATCTGAGCGTTCTTGGCGGAAGCGGATGAAGTGCACTCCATGATCAGATTGTGACCAGTCGACGTGGTTGTATTATGCAGAAATTAATGAAGAGAAAGGCGTGGTTGGAGTTGACGATAGATCGGGTTAGGGTGAGCTTTTGTAACCAATGTTATCGCAAGTGTGCGAGAATGGGTTTTAGATATTCTGGTAAAAGCTTTTGTCCTTTGACGAGTGCTGATCAGATGCATAAAGAGGTATGAGTTTTAGGAGAGGACGCTCTCACCAGTGGCTCACATTGAGCTGAGTGAAGATGTATCAACCAGAACTCTTACACAGCTTTTGTGAAGTTGCATGGTATGCTTCCTTGGAATAACTCCAAGTGCCTGCAATCGCCGACTCATCAGCTCTCGCCCGCCTCAGATTCAAATCCACCGGTTCAAAATACTCCATCATTAGTGCATGGTCACTCCATGAAAAAGCACCTAGCATTGTTTGCCTATAGCCAACCATGATGTTATGCTTAAAGCTCTACCTAGGTCCCCCTCTCTCTTAACAGTTCTTTGTGTAGTTCCTTAAGTGCTGCTCCTCCTGCTCACCTTCTAGAAGATAGGTACGTAGCATAGAACCACAATCAGATTGCGCAACCGGACCAAATCCGGCCGCAATATTGCATAGAGAGCCGACCATTGTAGTCAGAAAGGTGCCAGGGCTATCTAAGGCGACTAGGGTCCCAAGAGCTGAAGTGATTGACTTTGATCATTCCTAAGGTTAGGTAGAATCCTGGTGAGTAACGTCGGTGGAAGAATGAATCCCAGATGTCCTCATTAGCTGGAATAATAGGGTAGCAGCATCGGACGCCTGGAAAGTTGGCGTTCTTCAAAGGCTGTAGAAGCGATGCAGGATGAGAGCGTCCCGGTTCATACAGTATTCGAGTTGATTCGGCATCTTCCCAAGGCTCGATAATGAGCGAGCATTTTCCTCGCATCAGCTTTCTCACATTGAGCTTTGAGTAATAGTTCTGGTGTGCTTGAGTTCATTAGACCCTCCTCAGACATGTTTACTTAAGGCACTGATAGCCACGACTGATCAAGTCCGAGAAGGGGATCAAATCTGAAATCCCAGATCACTCAGTTGAAAGACAACAATGACGCATAATCCATAATTCGAGGAAGAGGAATGAAATGGAGCACAGATCAAGGAATACCGGTTCACCCAAGTCTGTTAGGGTGAACACAGGGATACGTCTTCGACCAGGCATTAAAGCGTTATGGATGGATCGACAACTCAATGTTGATATGGTGCTGCTCTATTGATATTCGAGATCTATTGACTGGAAAGAGAGGACTCGCTGCTGTGCAGATAGAAAATTGTACGATCAACCCCCAAGACCGCCGCCCCAGCGCTAGATTGAACTAAAAGACTGCATTTCAAAAGTGCTACAAAAGCGTGGCAATAGATTTGAGCATTGCTGCTGGTCAATGACTTCAACCAAGTTCTACAGGATGAGTGAGATGGTTATTCTGTCTTTGGCGGCAATTATTTGCGAGTGTACTGGGCTTTACTCTTTATAAATTTGAGTGCGGAAGCATCAAGTGTTGTTATTGGAGGTCTCAACACGTGTTGATAAGTGGCAATTACAGATCACAGCTTTTGCGGTACTTTTGGAATGTATGGTAATGAGTTAGGCATCTATTCCATCCTCACTCCTTAGATAGTTTCTTACATGTCAACACAACTTTGCCTGTGAACGACATATACACACAGGGTGTCCAGAGAACATACAGAATACTCTCGGCCACGGCTCTACATCCACATAACAAGACCGCTGACAAATACAACGTCTTATGGTTGTTGTCAATGTCAGCCTCGTCCGAGCCAGGGCCATTGGCCTTTCACAATCAGGGTCATGCCTTGTATATAGCAGGAAACCAAACTGCGCAAGGAAATATCAATTACTACTAGTCAGTCATCCCAGGCTCCTCTGTTTCACTTGTCTAAAGGCAGCAGCAATGGTGAAGGGTCCCAACAGGGCAGGCCTGTCAACACCGGGTCCAATTACGCCTTCGGGCTGAGCCTGGACGGTGCGCCTCAGATTGCGGATGATCTCTTTGTAGGACGTGAAAGAGAGTTGGTGCAGATGCAAGAATTGCTTTCACCCGCAACGAGGACTCAGAACGTCGTGGCAGTATCCGGTTTGGGTGGGATGGGAAAAACACAACTCTGCATCCACTATGCGAAGCTGCACCGTGAAACGTATTCATCCATCTTCTGGCTTAGTGCCAAGGATGAAAGCACCTTGAAGGCAGGCATTGTCAATTTAGTGATGCGTGTCGCGGATGGCTCTTCGTCCCCGTGTGCAAGCCATCTTGGCAACCAAGACGAGGATGTTAAATGGTTCCTGTCGTGGTTGTCGAAGTCGGAGAATAGCAGATGGCTCTTGATATTCGACAACTATGACGATCCTGATGTGCCAGGAATGCGAAGCGCCACGGGCTACGACCTACGTCGATTCTTTCCACCCAGACAGCAGGGTTTTATCCTGATCACGACACGTGTCACTCGCTTGAACTTTGCTACTTAATTGAAATTGTGGAAGCTCGAGGAGCCCCGCGAGAGCCTAATGATCCTGGCAAATCGTTCAGGCCGAAAGACCGAGAGCGGTAAGTGGTCTTGAGCCCAGATGCTTCCTGTGGCAGCTGTTGCTAGCATATCCAATTATCTGTTTTAGATCAAGGCGCAAAGGACCTGGCTCTGAGATTGGATGGGCTGCCGCTTGCTCTGGCGACAGCTGGCTCGTACCTAAGTCAGACAACCGGCACATTTGGCGATTACTTACAGCTGTACGAACACAGACTTGAAGAACTCAAGCAGAATTCCGAAGGACTATTGGAATACGATGATCGGCGGCTCTGGACCACATGGCCCATATCACTAAAGCAGATCGAATCTCATGATCCTGAAGCTGTGAAGCTAATGCAATTGCTGGCCTACTTCGACAATCAGGATATCTGGTATGGCCTCCTCCGGCCAGGGGAAGACTGTGGGCTACCTTGGCTCTCTGATGTGGTCAGAAATGAGATAAGATTCAACCGAGCGATGGCAAAGCTGCATGACTATTCACTAATAGATGTCCGGCCCAGGAGCTACAGTATACATGCGTGTCTCCACGACCGGGCTTTAGACTTCCTAAACCGCGACCTGAATTCTGCTTTACATGGGGTGGCGTTGCACTGTGTCGGACAAAATGTTTTAGAATAGACTTCGCCAGGCAACTATATGGGAAACCGACGATTACTACAGCATGCCATAAGCCTTCAGAGTGGCCGCTTGAAAAGTATGATGGACAGCAATATGGTAAACATGCAGGATTTACATGATATAGCTTTCTTGTAGGATCAGTTAGATGAACCCAGAAAGGCAGAGCCGATGTATTTACGAGTATTAAAAGTGACAGAGCAAAATGAGTCAATGTGGAGTCAGGAAAATATATTGAGGTTGGAAACGCTTCGCAGATTGGGTGTCATGTACATCTTCCAAGGAAGATTGGCAGAAGCAGAGGAGTTGTTGCTGAATGCATCAGCAGGACGACAGAAGCTGCATGGTCGTGAACATATGATGACAATAAGACTGCTCGACAGCCTAGCTTTCCTCTACTTTGAACAAGGAAAGATGGCTGAAGCAGAGAAGACACTTTTGCAGGCACTAGCAGGATTTGAGCAGATATACGGTTCTGAACACGCTGAGACACTAGGTGCAGTGTATTACCTAGGCCGGTGCTACATGAATCAGGGAAAGATGGCAAGTGCAGAGTCAATGTTGCTGCAGGCGTTGACAGGATTAGAGAAGGTATGCGGTCTGGAGCATGAATCGACGCTGATCACAGTTTGGTCGCTAGCTGGACTCTACGCTCGTCAAGAAAAAATAGCAAAAGCACTAGAAATGTACCAAGGGGCACTCGAGGGACATGAAAAGCTATTTGGCCCAGAGCACACTCGGACATTGGAGGTAGTCTGCTATCTTGGTTGGACTTACTGGAAGCAAGGGAAGCTAGTTGAAGCCGAGCAGATGTATCTGAGGACACTGGCAGGATCCGAGAAGACGTTGGGCCCAGACCACGAACTCACAGTGGCCATAGCATCTGACCTAGAACGTCTCAAGAATCAGAGGAAAGATTGTGGTCCTGTTTCAAGCCTGTCCGAAAGCACGAACAGGACCTCAGCAAGCAATATCAATGACGGATAAGAGCACCACATGACCGCTGGAGTGCTCTACAGGGTACTGTGATGGGATCGACATCGGAAGCAATAGCAGCGAGGCGAAGTTCTCAACCTTCATGTGGCTCCGGTTTGGTTTGATGGTAGGCATGAGTGGTATTCACGTCGGGTGGAGAACACGACATTCGACAGACGGTGTGAGGTTTGCAGGGCTGAGGGAACTTCAGTGATGAGTCAGTGAGCACAATACAGCAAGCAGACGAGCTCGCCGATCCTGCCATCCGATATCCTACTCAGCGCGGTGGCGAGTCTTCACGCGAAGCATATGGGGCAAAGATTTGGCACAACAAGGGGAGCTGAAGATGAGGGCAAGATAATCAACACTACCGACTCCATCTATAGATACGAAGGAGCGGGATTGACTTACTGCTCAATGCGGCATACAGTCGGTCGCCAGGTTCTGCAGAAATACGAATCGTACGGCAAGTGCGATATGGATGATGTTCAACAATTAGATCATGGTGGTGAGAACCATCATTTCAATCTATTACGGACTGGTGGCATCAGGAACTCCATAACGAGAGACAGCGACGCCCGCAAGCGACAGTGGCCTTCTTTTCAGGATATGTGAATAGTATACCATCTCAATACATAGGCCCAATTTCTATTCAGTATACTTTTCAGAACCGCAGATGTATTCTAACAAATATAGAAGGTGAACTACTACGTAACACCTCTCCATTTTTCCCTCTTCCAAAGATCACCTCATGAAACCGTATAAATTTAACTAACTTAGCGACAGTGTATTCCCCCTACGAGGCTGCGAATTGAAATCCCACCCAAGCTCATCCGCGATCGCAGAATACGGGAGGTAGATAACTGCTAATCAATCTACTTACCAGAAGACAAAAACACGTAGCCTACTTAGTGCCCAACTTGCACCAGATCCACGCCCCTCCACGCCCCACCACGAACAAAAGAGGTGGGTATGGGGATAAGACTAACTAGCACAGAAACCCATGACACACAATCCAGCGGCGTATGATTGATTCAGTTAGACGGCGACCCGTGAGTTCCCTGTAGCAGCGCCTAGAGGTCTAGAAAGAGAGAAAAGTATCCAGAATAAGTAGTTATGGTACAAGACGCATGATTAGATGGATCTGAGGCACATCCATCCATCCATCCATCCCATCCATCACTCAAGAAAAAGAGACCTTTGATCTCATCATCCAGCCTCGTAAGTGAAGCCTACTATATCATATTCCCCAATTACTAGCAAAGTCTAGAAAATGTCTGCAATGACTGAAAGTAGCCTAACCTAAGAGAACAATTAAAAAGGCATATATAAATACCACAACCCGCATATCTAGAACAGCAACTTTTTCTTTACAGGCCTATGCCTCCGCCCCCGCTCCGATCTAAGCATCAACTCTCCTCCTCGTCTTCTTCCTAGCACTATGCCTTGCCGTAGCCGGACTTTTTGTCGTCACACTCCCATTTCCACTTCCATTTCCGTTTCCATTCCCACTTCCATCCTCACCACCCGCACCACCATCCTCTCCATCTCCATCACCACCCACAGACCCATCAATCCCCTGTAACTCCTGCTGCGCCTTGGTCAGCGTATTCCCGCTGGCCGTGCTATTCTTCCTCTTCGACAGCGTTATCGTAGTGCTCGTGCTAGGATTCGTGGCGGTGGCGTTGTCGTCATCTTCAATGGGAGCCCAATCCCAGCGCTCGGAGGCGGGGACTCGACGTTCACGTTCTCCACCTCGTGGACGGGAGGTGGATTTCGTGCTGGGAATCGCTGTGTCCTGAGAATCACTGGTTGCTTGCGTTGTTTGGTTTTGCGTGTGTGCTTCGGTCTGGTTTTGCGTGTGTGTTTCAGTCTGGTTTTGCGTGTGTGTTTCGGTCTGGTTTTTGTGTGTTTCGGTCTGGTCGGTTGTGAAGGGACTTCACTCTCCGTCGTGGTGGTGGCTGTGCCAACGAACTCTGGGTCTTGGGTATCGAGACGGGCGTTTACGTGCTCTGCTGCCGAGACGATGTTTTGTGTTTCTGTGCCCATGGGTGTTGCTGATGCGACAGAGTGGAGCGGGAGTTTGGTAGATGGTGCTGGAAGGCTTTCGGCAGAAATTGGAGCGGTGTCAGTCACGGCCAATGTCTCGGTGCCGGAGGTTGGCCTGGGCTCGGGTGATTTGGGGCCGTCAATCGTGGGAGGGTTTCCATGCTCAATCGGTGCGGATCGAGGTACCGGTAGACGCAATCCATCATCACCTTCTACCTTGGCAGTGGATGGCGTCGAGAGTTCAGAATCTGAAGCTTTCCATTGAATGGGAGCTGTAACATGCCTGGGCACGGATGGCTTGACTTCAACTGATGACTCGTCTCCATCACTTTCTTCTTCCGAGTACACAATATCGTCTTGAACATAGCCTCCGCTAGGACTCCTTGCAGCTAAGTTCGGAAACAGTACTATTGGGGCAGAAGGCTTGGGTCGAGCGGCAGAGGGAGGCTTAGGTGGTGCGATGGTCGGTCCGGCAACGGGTCCAGATGCAGCTCCAGTAGATCGTGGCGCGACTATCTCATCGGATGGTCTGCTGGCACGTGGCCTCCCACGGGTTCCTTTCTCAGCCATTGTGCCAGCAGAGCCGAGTCCATGTTTCTTCTCATGATCCTCGATATCTTGCACTGGAACTCCATATCTCTCAAGCGCTAGCTCGAGACTGCCAATGGTGCCCTTAGGTATACCATGGTTCTTGACGATATGGCACTGTAGACCATGGACAGTCTTCCAATCGATCCTCATGCAGCCATCATGGTTGCATCTTAGGTACATCTCCTTCTTGCCCGCTACGGTTGGTGCTTCTTTCGTTCCTCCAGGACCGAAATACGTCCAGATACCACGATCGAGTTCATCGGTACGTTCACAATGATGATGACGATTTGCAAAGGCTTCGGATTGAGAGTATGGATGGGTGGTGGATGCCTTCCGCTTTCCCCCGAGGGTTGGAGTTGAAGCTGGTGGACTGCTAATCGGCGGGTGAGATGGTGAATGGTCCGTACCCGCTTCAAGTGCAAGAGCCTGAGCTTTGGCTGACGATTGATGTCCGCGTTTTGTTTTAGAGGCCGGCTGAATGGGTGTCCTTATGGTCTGGGGAGGAGGTTGATTGACAGATGGAAAGCCTGAAGGCGGGGCATTGATAGATGTAAAAGTTGAGGTAGCTGGAGGAGGGCGAACGTCATAGTGTGATGGACCTGGTGGTGGAGGTGGAGGGGGTGGTGGCGGTGGCGCAGGCGCCGGGGCTTGATGGCGAGGTGACTGAGCGTGAGAAAGTGGTGTAGTTGGTTTAGGAGATGGACCATGTCTAGGAGGTGGGGCAGGAGGATTAAATGGAGGCCGACCGCCATTTGGCAACGGAGATGATTGTAAATGGTTATGCTGTGGTGGGTGGGATTGATTCTGGGGTGGATAGGTCTCGCCGGGCCCATACGTATAAGGTCCAGCGATGGGGGGAGGATGCCAACTGTAATAGTACGGGTACTGGGCTTTTGGCTGCTGATCTTGCTGGGGAGATTGCAAAGGCTGCATTGCGTTAGGTCTCGAGGGCGAGTTCAGCGCCTGAACTGGTGCAGGATTTGGTTGATGCTTCTTCGCTGGTGGAGACATAGACTCTGATACCGTGCTGGCACGACGGGTTTCCGTGACCTCATCGTCCACTGGACGACCTCGTTTGAGGTTCTTGAGCTTGCGTCGAAGTTCATCCTCTTCGTCATCGTGCGCCTTTTCCTTTTGCCGATACTCCGCGTCTTCCATTTCTCGTCGTTTACGAATTCGCTCCTCTTTTGCTCTACGAGATTGAGTACGACGAGCGTCTTCTTCGTCCCGTTGCCTTTTGACCCTTGCATCCTCTGCCGCCAATCTCTTCCGGATTCTTTCATCCTTCCGCTCACGTTTAGCAATTAGCTTGTTCCTTCTGGTGACTAATACATCATCAACAGCATCCAACTCGGCAAGGCGTTGCTTGATTGCACTTAGACTCTCCGGCTGAAGAGGGGGGTTGGTATCAGGAGTGGAGGCTGATCTGTGGTTCGGCCCAGCTGGGGATTGTCGTACAGTGTTGAAAGAATTCTCTACATCTGATGGTGATGCAGAAAC
The DNA here is from genome assembly GCF_000464535.1 of Endocarpon pusillum Z07020. Classification (NCBI taxonomy): domain Eukaryota; kingdom Fungi; phylum Ascomycota; class Eurotiomycetes; order Verrucariales; family Verrucariaceae; genus Endocarpon; species Endocarpon pusillum. The sequence goes on from NW_006916228.1 coordinate 120,441, forward strand.
GTCACTACCCGAGTCTTCTTCATTGGGGCCGATCACAGTTGATGCAAAGGGCTTTTCACTCGGCTGTTGCAAGTTGACGCTATCCATATCCGGCTTCTCTGCCTTATTCATGGAAGATGTCGTCTTGTGCTGATTCCTCTTCTGCCGTGTCCACATAGTCAGCAAAGGCTATAAAATCGATTTCAATGGCGTAGATATAACTGCAACGCGAAGAAACTTCTTCTGGGAAGATTTACGGGATGTTTGCGGAGATTATATTGTGCCATTGTCTATACAATGCAGGGTGTCGACACCCGGCCGGCACGTGATGAGAGCGTGAAAAATGTCCGAAAAGGGATTTTTCGCGGCTTGAGAAATAGGGAACACAAGATTGTGGATTGCACGAAGCACTTTGGTGGTGGTAGTGGTGGTGGTGGCGACAGTGGAAAAGAAGGGTATGGAAGACTGGATTCAAAATTGATTGACCCGACCGCCAGTGGGGGCGCCTTGGCCACCCGCAATTGCATTAAAGAGCAGTACTATGAGGGCCAGACAATGGCGCAGATGCCTATCCAAGCTGAAAGTGGAGCAGAACACAAGGATAATCTCATCTAAGGAGAGTAAAGATGAAGATATGAACAGTTTTACATACCGGCTTTGCGCGACGTTCAAAACTTCTGGGTGATAGCGGCCGCAACTGCTAGAATGCAGGGGCCTTCGCTAAACAACCCAATCCAATCAACGAGCGTCACCAGAACGCGCAAGGTCCAGCAAGCAGTGCGAAGATACACAGGCTGTTCCGAACAGGAGAAGCTATACAGCGACAGAATATGGGATGAGGTTTGGGTAGTCTCCTGCTCATGTAATGTGTTATCAGTGGGCGATGGCGGACCGGTGGACATGGATGAAAAGATTTGAAAGGCAAGAGGCGAAGACGAACAGTCTTTGTGGCACATGAGAAATGCCCAACCAACTAGGTTAATTCATCTCAGCCAACCCGGTCAACCGAAGGTTCAGCATATGACTAAAGTACGAGCATCAGCACGGCCTACACGGCCCAAGATTAAGGTATCAGATAGCCCTCCTCCTACTGGGTGCAGCGCGATGGGCAGTTTATTGAGCTACGTACTCGATTATCCGGATAGCCAGTCTTATTAGTCCTAGTTGATTAGTAGTATACCCAGCCACGCCTTTAAGACTGCCTGTCTTCGGCCATAGCGGCCGCCTTAAATCGACCATCGCCGACCGCCTATAGGCTGTATGCCTGCGTTATCCAACAGGGGCCACAAATTACCCCAACGCTCGCAATCTGCATCACTGCCCGGAATACACTTCAGTCTATTCCGCTATCTGTCATTGGCTGCATATCAACCTTAATGAAAATTTTCTTCGCAGGATGCCAATTGGGGCACAATGACGACAACCAAACGAACTAAGCAAAAAGCAAACCAATGGTGGACAACGGGAGAGGAGATTCTATTCGAACACACACCTAGCAGCGGCTATGGTAATTACATGCGGGATCTTGCACAAGCACTACACTGCGCTTCCTTCGCCCATTTCCCATTTCCCATTTGATTTGCTGAACCTTGCTCATCTCACCTCTCACAAAAGGGAGTATTGTAAAGCAAGATGACAAGTCCGGAAGGTGTGACATGGAGAGAGGAACGCTTGCAGGTCAATGCCACCAAGAGTGTCAAAACAGGCAAAAGAGAAACCCAGCAAATTTTTTAACACCGGTGCTCAAGGCTTCTTCTCCCCTTCACCACTTTGCTGCTCACCAGCATTTGGTGGAGTCTCGCCACCTGGTGGTGATTGCGAAGACTCCTCCGCCCGCGCTCTGTGCATCTTGTCAAATAGAGTAAGAGCGGTGGTCTGTAGCTCATCGATCTTGGCCTTCAGCTCTTCTGCCGTTGCGCCTCCCTCTCCAGTCTGGTTCTTGGCCACGTATTCCCGCAGACTGGCAATCTTTTCCTTAATGGCATCCGCCTCAGCCTTGTCCAGCTTACCCTCAAATTCCTTGAGTGCTTTCTCGGTATCGTTCAGGACGGTGTCAGCACGGTTGGCAGCTTCAATCGCAGCCTTACGCTCCTTGTCTTGAGCACCATACTTCTCAGCGTCGTCAACCATGTTCTGAATCTCAGAGTCTGAAAGACCGGAGCCAGATGCGATGGTGATTGACTGATCTTTGTTAGTAGACTTGTCCTTGGCATGCACGTGAACTATCGAATCAGCATCAATGTCGAACGTAACCTCGATCTGGGGCACGCCACGATGTGCGGGAGGGATGCCGACCAGCTGGAAATTACCAAGAAGTTTGTTGTCGCGAACCAGCTCTCGCTCGCCCTGGTACACCTTGATCTCGACCGCGGTTTGGAAGTCTGCAGCAGTGGAGAAGGTCTGCGATTTCTTCGTTGGGATAGTGGTGTTCCGGTTGATCAGGCGTGTGAAGACACCGCCTAGTGTCTCAATACCAAGCGACAATGGTGTCACATCGAGCAACAGAACATCCATAACCTCACCAGCAAGAACAGCACCTTGGATAGCAGCACCCATGGCAACTGCCTCATCAGGATTGACAGACTTCGCCGGGTCCCGACCAAATATGCTCTTAACAGACTCGGTTACTTTCGGCATCCGTGTCATTCCACCAACGAGTATAACTTCTTGGATATCCTTAGCCTGTAGGTTCGCATCCTTCAATGCCTTTCGGACGGGATCGATGGTCTTTGCTATCAGTGGGTCAATAAGACCTTCAAGCTGAGCTCGGGAGAGTTTCTGATTAATGTGCTTCGGTCCGGAGGCATCGGCAGTAATGAAAGGTAGGTTGATATCAGTTTGTAGAGATGACGACAGCTCGATCTTGGCCTTCTCAGCTGCCTCACGGATCCGCTGAATAGCCATTCGGTCGTTTGACAGATCAATGCCAGAGTCTTTCTTGAATTGTTGTACAAGGTGGCGGACGAGTGTGATGTCGAAGTCTTCTCCTCCAAGATGTGTATCGCCGTTGGTTGACTTAACCTCGAAAACACCCTTTTGAATCTCGAGAATCGAAATGTCAAAGGTACCTCCTCCAAGATCGTAGACCGCAATGACTCGATCGTCCTCTTTTTCCAAGCCATAGGCAAGAGCTGCGGCTGTGGGCTCGTTGACGACTCGGAGAACGTTGAGCCCGGCAATTTGGCCTGCGTCCTTCGTTGCTTGACGTTGCATGTCATTGAAGTAGGCGGGCACAGTGACCACACCATTTTTGATTGGTTTACTCAGATATGCTTCGGCGGTTTCCTTCATCTTCTGCAGCACGAAGCCACCAACTTGTGATGGTGAGTACTTCTGTCCTCGAGCCTCAACCCAGGCATCACCGTTGGTGTGTTGCACAATCTTGTACGGCACTTCCCTGATATCGCGTTGGACTTCTGGATCTGAGAATTTGCGGCCGATGAGACGCTTGGTGGCAAATAGTGTGTTCTCCGGATTAACGACAGCTTGTCGCTTGGCAGATATACCGACGAGTCGTTCGCCATCCTGGGCGAATGCGACAACGGATGGTGTTGTTCGCGCGCCTGATTGTCCGGTCAGTCGTGAAAAAAAGTGGACAATAATAAGACATATCACCAACCTTCTGAATTTTCTATTATCCTTGGTTGCTTTCCTTCCATCACAGCTACAGCTGAATTGGTTGTGCCTAAAAGCAGCAGTTGTTAGCGCTTCTAGTGCATTCAAGTAGGAGCCCAGGTCCCAGAAGCATATCGCTTACCCAGATCTATACCGATGACCTGCCCCTTAACCTTCTCCTCCCCACCTGCTGCACCTGTTGTAGCATACCGAGAGAGTAATGATGAGGTAGGCTTCTGGAATTTGGACAATCTCGAGATGGGAGAGCTTCGCGGAAGCTGTAGGGGGTTAGCCACGAATAGGACATCTCAAAGAAGCACGCCAAATGGTCAGACCTACAGCTCGCGAGAACTTAGAAGCCAACATTTTCAGCGTATGTTCACAACCGTATTGAGAGATTAGGAGCGGTGAGTGAGAGAGACGGATGGTGGTTAGAATGAATGGATGATACGCGCAGAGAGAATTGTCGATGATGATCTTGCCGCATCGTAAGAGTAGAAGGTTTTTTTCCGGTCGCCGCCTCTCAATGGGGCTAGTAAGCCCAGCCAATTACATAACTAGCGCATTTCACAGTTGCCCGCCTACAGAAAAGCATCAACTGCTAGTTAACTAGTAGTAGTAGTTAATACTTAAGTTAGTGCCAGTACGTCAGTAGCTAAGCAGTGGTCGCGAGGGCATTGCAGATGAAGAGTATCGGTGCAACACTATTCCCCCCCCCCACTAACTTACTGCCATTGATCACAGAGGTCCCTTTCTCACATCCATGGAGCATTGACATTCTAGGCGTCTGAATAACGTGTTGCGAGCAGTCAAGCAGCTTTTCATACTGGTCTACAGCAGCAATCACACCCGAAACCCCGCCTCAAAGCATGGCGATCTCCCCTCAATAGTAAGCCCTCCAATCCTCACCTTCTGTTAAGTATTGCTGATGCAGGCAGTTTCAACTCCACTCAGTCGCTCATCCGAACAACTAAGACGAAATTCTATCCTCTCGATATCCGTGTTCCGTATGCAGTCCCCATCCCCTAAGCCCCTCGTACGTCTGACAGACAGCGTGATATAGACATCCTCAGCTCAGGCATTTCATCAGTACGGTCGATCAAGATTGGATTTACTTCGCCAGTAGCTACGATATCTATGCTCTCCATCTGCCTTCACAGCGCAAATACATACTTGTTACGCTTCCCTTTTTACCTAGGTGTCTTGTTGCAGGCCTGGGATGGATCTGCCTTGGTGGCGAGCAGAATGGAGACTGTGCCTTCATTCGACTAGACAAAGAGCAAGCTGAGACACGCTCGCAAGGACATCCTGTCTCCCCACCTGATTCGCCACGGAGGACGACTAGGAAGATCTTGCCAGGTCTAGGACAGAATGACACAGGTTCAAGTTCCTATCCGGAGCTTTTTCTGCAAGAGCTCGGAAGCAAGATCGTCAACTCAATCACACTTCACGAGCTGTCCAATCATGGGAAGTCGACCTGGGATGAACCTGTGGCACTGCTGAGGTGAGCTACGTATGGCCCGCATGAGGACCCCTCCACGCTGACGTTGATCAGCAACAACGACAGAACTGTCAAGATCTATTCTTTGTTACAGCAACAACTCATAGCCGATTTGCAGCTTCCCTTTCCAGTGAACTATGCTCTGATATCGCCAGACTCGGAAATCCTGGTGGCAGTGGGAGATTCAAATCAAGCCTATTTCTATCGAAGAAAACTGGTCAATGCAAAGACGCCGTCTCAAGATCGTTTCCCCGAGTATGAATGGGAAGTGCTGGCCAAGCCGAAGTTGGCTCAAGGGGAGCGTATCAACGATGACTACAGCTTCTCCGTCACGTTTTCACCTTCCGGAGACTTGTGTGCTATCTCTGCTCAAGGTGGCATGATTTCAGTCTTCGATATGGGCACTATCTGCAAACTCGCAGACAGTGATGTCGAATCCTACTCGAGTGCTATGATTTGCTCGTTTGTATCTTCTCGGTCTGGTATTTGTGGCTGCGTCCGGTCTATGGCCTTCTCTCCAGCTCCATGGGATCTTTTGGTGTGGGCTGAAGACCATGGCCGGGTAGGCATCGCTGACGTCCGACAAGCCTTTTGTCGCCGGCAGATTATTACATTGGAAACACATGCTCCGGATCTGGAGAGAATTATTCTTGAAGATGCGACCGATCCATATGTCAAAGGTCTTGATTTCCGCGGTCGCCTGATCCGTCAGTACCAGGAGAACTTTCAACCAGAGGGTGCTAGAACTAATGACGAGTCTCTGCTTGGCGCTCCAGAAGACTGGTCTGAGGGAGCTGTTTTACAAAGACACGGGTCACGACGTATGGGACTAGCTGATCTTGACGCTCGCGAGCAGTCAGTGCTCGATACCTTAGAGGTGACAATGGAGGAGGTTGACGACGCCATTGAAAGCGTACAGAGCCCGTACAGTGTCAATTACAGAGCGTCTCCCCATCTGCGAACATTACTTGAAAATGAAGAACGAAGCCCCTCACGAGCTCAATTAGAATCTCTGATTGATGTGTTTCGGGAACGAAATCTGCAGCGCGTCCGTGGTGGGGACCGCCAGTACCAGCCACGGCGTCGCAACTCTGTTGTTTTGTCTCAAGGAACAGGCTCTGGCACAAGTGGTACATCGAGGCTAGCGCCTGGCTCTATATCTAGATCACGGCTCACTGCTTCGCCAGCACGGATGGCGAACGCCGATGTAGATGCTGACCGTTCGACGCTGCCTTCTGCCATGTCAACGGACGACCTCAACCCCACAGCTAGCGGATCTGATTCCCAACCAGTGCCTGATAGCATCCCTCCATCTGACCCATGGCATGTCATCCAGTCGGCACTTGGTCCCCCTACTCGAACCACTTCCCAGCCAACAGTTTCAAATCCTCGACTTACGCCACCAGCTTCTCATAATGATGCTAGCGATGTGACGGAGAATGATGCAGGTAGTCGTCTACCTCCACCAGATTCTCAGCCTAGTGCTCATATCTCGGCACACACATCCACTCTCCCCACCACTTTCAATCCGACTCACTCACAGACAAGGTCCCGTTTCCAGGCCAATCCAAATCTCCTTCGACGCGCAGCCCCCTTGTCAGAACTGGAAACAGAACGTCAACTCCGTCGCATAGCCTCAACGACTGTCGACCTTGAGTCACGGGAAGGGCATGTTAGGCCGAGGGCACTTGAAGACGACGAACGACACCTTCGAATACTAGAGGCTCGAATTCTAGCCCGTCAGCGCCTGGCAGCACGGGAGCTAGAACAGTCGGCTTCTCCACCTCCTGCAGTCTCTAGGACAGCTGGCACGCAAAGGTCAGAGTTGACGGGCCGGGCGACGTCTGCAGAACTGACTTTCGCACGTCAGAGGATTATGCAAAGTGCTCGCAACACATTGGATGGGAACGGCAATTGGATGGCTAGTGCAGCATTGGAACGGATCCTGGGTCGGTCTAGCATTGATGATGCCAACGGGGTAGGCGGAGGTGCTGCTGAAAGAGAAATAGGGGTCGGAACTGCTGGGATAGGCTGGAGCAGCGACGGCCGAAACCTGTGAGTCCCCTCTTCCTCTTTTGATCAATTGAAGTTTACTGACTTATACGTTATTGCAGATATGTTGGAACCGAAGAGGGCATCTTTGAGTATAGTATTAATCTAATGGATCGACAAACCTTCCCAGCATTGGACCTCAGGTAATGAGTCTGTTATTCGAGTATGGCACGATATGGGCACAAGGAAACTCGTTTTAGCGCTGGGCCCATATGTCTAGTTGAGTATAGGGATTGATGCAAGCGTTTGCCTCAAGTGTGTATGATATCTGGATCAAATACGAATAGCATGCCTTCCAATTAGGTAACATTCCCTCTAAATGTCAGACAGGAAAACAGCTCAGACTCGTGGTAGTAATCAACATTCAGGCCTAGGACAGCTGCCTGAGGCGGCAACGTAACCAGATCAGTCTGTTCGATTTAATTGAGAAACGGGGAGTGGTAAGACCATGACAAGAATGCACAGAACGGCTCCCAGGGTTCTTACTTACTTACTTCTCAAAGTGAGATTTGCCTCTTGAATTTCAAAGATGAAAGCAGCAAACATATCCTTGGGGAAGAGCCAACTTAATGCTGACACTGTAACGCAAACCGCGCATACAACTAAATAGTTCATCTTGTAGGGTGGGTAGGCCCCTAACTTGGGTAGACAACGGGTTCTAACGCCCAGTGGTGAGTTGGGCATTTTATTCTTGCGTCACAAGCTAGGCTTCGTCACTGCCCGCAACAAAAGTTCGAGGATCACCTCGTGCAACAACTTTGGTCGCGAGGCGTTGCCTTGAACGTGCTGGATACTCGATGACAACCAGACGATGAGAGCAGGCTTTGTTCCGAGCCGCAGTTGCTTTCGCGCTTCAGCATTAACCCTCCGCACCTTTGCTTACAGACAACAATCGTTTTCCCACTGGATACGAAGATACAGCCTCCGGAACCGCTGGCGAGGACAGCGAACGGGCCGCCCTCTGCTTCTGGCTGCGACTCTTAGTCCAGCAGCATTCATCAGGCTTAATGAAGGAGACCATAAAGATGGCAAAAGTGGCGAAGAGCAGATGCTCGAGGCTTCCAGGGAGGAGATTGAGAAGAAGATACCAGATGACTTGCATGGCATGAAAAGGATCTTTAGGAGCATATGGGTGTTCCTCGATCTATACGTCTACGAGCCAATTGCAACTAGCCTGCGATTCCTGCACCTTGTTGTCATATTCGTTCCTGTCATCTTCACAGTTCCTGCCGTATGGGTAGGAAAGAGGCAGAGGGGAAGAGATAACGAGAGGAGTGGTACACTGTGGTGGTATGGTTTTCTTGTAGAAGCAATGGAGCGGGCTGGACCCGCGTTCATCAAGGTCTGCCAACTGGTCTTGCTTCGCTCGTTTCATGGACTGACGTGCATGCATAGCTTGGACAATGGGCAGCGTCTCGAACAGACATTTTCCCGAACGAAATGTGTAGTGTCATGTCCTCTTTACATTCGAATGCGCCAGCTCATTCCCTTGGCACTACCAAGCGAACTATTGTAAGAGCTTTTGGCGGCCGGCCTTTTGAGGAGATCTTTGAGGAGTTCCAGGAGAAACCTCTAGGCGTGGGAGCCATTGCACAAGTTTACAAGGCAAGATTGAAACCAGATCTCGCGCCCCCTGGAGACGAAGCCATCTCCGGGGAAAGACCGCGGAGTCTTCGACAGAAAGTACGCAAAAGCGTTGACGCCCTGGTCAAAAGTTCCCCTCAGAGAATTCCCTCTTCGTACGTTGCCATCAAAGTGCTACATCCCAATGTTGAGCGAATTGTCCGTCGGGATCTTCGCATAATGGGTGTCTTCGCAGCCATAATCAACGCTCTTCCCACTATGCAATGGCTCTCACTTCCAGATGAAGTTGCCCAGTTTGGAGAAATGATGCGCCTCCAATTAGATTTGCGCATTGAGGCTGCAAACCTCGCCATATTCCGGAAGCATTTTCAAGACCGCACGACGGCCTGGTTCCCCTATCCTTATACAGAATTTACAACGCGTCAGGTACTCGTTGAAGAGTTCGCACAAGGCATTCCCCTAGCTACCTTTCTCCAATCAGGTGGTGGTGTCTTTCAAAAAGAGATTGCTGACGAAGGCCTTGACGCCTTCTTGCATATGCTTTTGATTGATAACTTTGTTCATGCCGACCTACACCCTGGGAACATGATGGTCCGCTTCTACAAGCCGTCGAAGCCGGATTTACCGCTCAGGAAGAAGCACAATCCTGCATCACCTCCGGATGCACCTACGATCGACGAGGTTGAGTCTGTGCTCTCTCGCTTACGGCCCTACACCCACAACAAGTCCGAATGGACAACTGCACTTTCGGAAATCGACAAGGATGGCTATCGTCCGCAGCTGATCTTCATCGATACTGGCCTGGTCACAGAGCTCAATACAACAAATCGTCAGAATTTTCTCGACCTTTTTCGGGCTGTTGCAGAGTTCGATGGCTACAGAGCTGGGCAACTTATGATTGAAAGATGTCGACAACCTGAGGCGGTAGTGGACGGTGAAGTGTTTGCATTGAAGATGCAGCATTTAGTCCTTGCCGTCAAAGGCAGAACTTTTGCATTGGGCAATATCAAGATTGGAGACGTGCTATCTGAGGTACTAGCGATGGTGAGAGCACATCATGTTCGCATGGAAGGTGATTTCGTCAACGTGGTCATTTCCATTCTCCTACTTGAAGGGATTGGCAGGAGTCTGGAACCAGATCTAGACTTGTTCAAGAGCGCACTTCCCATACTGAGGCAGCTCGGTGGCAGCAACCCCAGCAGCGTAATCAAGAGCATCAAGGAACGAGACTTCTCGCTGTTAAAGATCTGGGTGGGACTGGAGGCAAGAAGGTTCTTCCAAGCAAGCGCCGAGAGTGTGGAGAGATGTGTCAAGTACGACCTTCTGAGCCCGAATATATGAACAGACGAACGACCAGGCCAATGCTCTAGAGACGATACTACTCACTAGAGGTTGGTGCTTGCTTAAACACTGTCCGAGTAGGAGTATTTAGATGGCAAGCGGTTGAAAAATAGATATATTTAATTTTGGTACAGTAATTCAAATATGTTGCATTAAAGCGGTGCTCTCGTGAACTGGCGGATGAGATCTCTTTGTTTTATACAGAGGACATGTCAGAATTCGTTGCCTTCCTGATAGACTTATGGCTACACCAGTGAAGAGCCATGGGTTTTGATAGATGCCCAGTGCACTCGCAGTGTTTATACTTGTGTTTTTGAGGCCGATGTAAGCGCGCTAGTCGATCTGACATGAGGATGAAAATGTTCGGAGAAAACCGAACTGCTGTACCAATTTGGTTCAGATCTCTTCCACCTAACTAACTTACAGCCAGCAACATGACTGCAAGCGCGCTTCCCACTCGTATTCCCCAGTCACCCACTCGTACCGTGTAACTAATAACATTTGTCACACCAACGTGTAGGACATTCAGCTCCTGTTGCCCCGTGTGCTTGGACCTCGGCTTTTCTATTCTTGGCAGCGCCCCTCCAGCATGTTGCAAGGAATTCGAAGCACTTGCTATGTGAGCCGTGCGAGCTTTGAGACTGACCACCGTTCCGGTCTCCTCCTAGCTATACGGGGTTCACAAGGAAGCAAGATCTGGCCTACCGGCCGAATTGATCCGCAGCGGCTCAAAACTATCCTTAAAGACATGGCACGCCGAGCTGTTCAAGAATCGAAGCCTGCCCAGCTTTGGTTGCTACTCCTGACAGATTTCTGTTCTCCACCCCTTGACAGTTTCCCATCATGATGTTTCCAATAAGTGCATTGTCCTGGATAAACCTTGTCGGCTATCTCGTTGTCTTCGTTGCCATCAAGCGCATATATTACGAATTGACCACAGGTGCTGCAAGGCGTGCGATCATCAAAGAGAATGGCTGTGAACCCGTCTATCACTGGCGCCATCAAGGCATTCTTGGGAAGCTTTTGGGTCTTGATCTAATACAGCAGCAGATAAAAGATGATAAGCTGGGAAGAACATTCGAAGGAGTCAGGCAAAGATTGTTTGCAGAGCGAAACACCGTTCAGACAACTAGCATGGGTATTGAGCGTAAGCCACCTTATGAGTAGGATCGCTGTTCTTTGGGCGCTCCAACTTAGCAGAGTTACAATCAGGTACTAATATTACCAGTCATTCAAACTGCTGAGCCAGAAATTGTCAAAACGATGTTGTCGACCAAGTTTCATGACTTTGAGCTGGCCCAAAGACGCCTTGATGCAATTGTGCCATCTCTGGGTCACGGTATATTTGCCTCGAACGGAGCTGCATGGGAGCGGTCAAGGGCTCTGATCCGTCCAAGCTTCACAAAGACTCAGGTGGCTGATCTTGATACCTTTGAGACACATATACAGCATTTTATCAGCGCTATACCTCGGGACGGCTCCACTGTGGACCTCCAGCCATTGTTTTTCTCATTGACCATGGATTCGGCAACCGAGTTCCTGTTTGGGAGGTCTACTGCTTGCCTGGCACCTGGTTTGAAGACACAATCGGCGTCTGAATTTGTCAAAGCGTTCGTATACCCTTTTCTATGCTTGATGATGAACCGGGCTGACTTGAGAAGATTTGAGTACTGTACCAAGTCGATCGGGACGGAGATACGGACTGCTGGTCTCAGTCGTTGGATACCTGACAAAAGATGGCATAAGAGCAAGAATATTGTGCATGCTTTCGCCGATTCCATCATCCGAGAAGAAACCATTCGTCTGCATCCAGCTGACATGGAGAAGTCAGCCAAACCAGGAACTACATGTGGCAACGAGCGTTACGTATTCCTACACGAGCTGATCAAGCAGACCCAAGATCCAGATACTCTTAGATCTGAATTGCTCAATATTTTACTCGCTGGTAGAGACTCAACTGCAGGTCTCTTGGCAAATACATGGCATACGATCGCTCGTCGTCCCGATATTTGGGCCAAATTGCGAGCTGAGGTTGATACACTCATGGGAGAAGCACCTACATATGCACAAATCAAGGATATGAAATATCTCAGATGGGTCTTGAACGAGTGTCTCCGGCTCATGCCAATTGTCCCTGCAAATGGACGAGTTGCGGTCCGTGATACTGTGATTCCTGTTGGAGGTGGTGCCGACGGCAAGGCTCCTGCCTTGGTTCCCAAAGGCTCGATCGTCGTGTACCACTCATGGACTTTTCACAAGCGGAAAGATCTCTATGGGGAGGACGCCGATGAGTTTAGGCCAGAGCGGTGGGAGAAGCTTAGACATGGCTGGGAGTACTTGCCTTTCAACGGCGGCCCACGAATCTGTGTTGGGCAGCAATTCGCACTCACCGAAGCAAGCTATGCAACGATCAGGCTGATGCAGGCCTTCTCACGTATTGAGCCTCGTGACGAGCGGGAGTGGTGTGCGTCTAGCTCGTTGACATTGGCCAGTGGTGTCGGGTGCAAAGTAGCGTTGTTTGAATCTTGAGGTTCGTATCGGCTCTCTGTACGAATCTTCTATTGATTATTATGTAATGTTACCTAAGGCATATCTCTACTCATGTATAACGGATGTTGGAGTACTCGATGGGCAGCCAGGACATGATGGAATGGGGGTCAAGGCTTGGAGATGGTTGCAATTCAAGTTACTGATACTGCAAGGAGCATATCTTTCTTCGTCATAATTACGCTGCTCGGATTGCGTCCAGTGCATCGGATTCAGGCACCGTCACTTGGGCGCCGTTATTGGAGTGATCGCCTGATATGTCCCAATTCTCGAAGAATCATTCTCTTATACTACTCATTTTGAATCAGCGATTACACGACATTTGCTACCTACAAATTCGCATCACTCGTTTATATAGGTAACTCGTCTGAATGTGGGCTTCATTATATTCTGAACCAAGTTCTACTTCTCGCTGCAATATTCAATCTCAGGCAATGAATATGCTACGCAGTATACCCCATCCACGAACACGTCTCGGACGGCGTTTGAGACGGCTGTGCTAGTCCTCGAAACTTGATACTCCACCTTGTCAAGTTCGTTGGTTATGGTCTATCAGCAGCTCGCTTGGCTTGAGGAGATGGCTTCGCTCTGCAATGCTGTTTCCAGAGAGAGAAAGCTTACGAGATCAATGTAGGAAGAATAGTGTCCGCTGTTCGCCCGCAGAAGCGGACCGTGCTTGGGACTATCTGAATCTATGACCGACTGGTGATACTATCTATCAGACGGTCTTCTGACTCCTTGAGAGTTGATCCTTCAAGTTGCGCGAAAGGAAGCGCTTTATTGGATATGAAGCCTAGGATAGTGTCAAGCAAACGACAACATTATGCTGTCCCACTTGACCTGCGCTTCTCATTCACCGCTATTGGCAACCATGTTACTGCGGCATCTTTGTATGTACAAGGCAGATTTTAGAAAAGCTCCGCTTCATACAGATAACTCAGCGGACAAATTTATGAGGCACTTGTCCCAATGAAAAGGAAAAGGTACATAAAAGTCCGGGGGTCAATGGTGGAGGGGCACCTTTGCCCCTCTTTGAGCTCAACTTCACACAAATCATCTTGCTCCGTCTCTTCCGCAACCCCAGCTCGCAACAGCAATTGTACACCACTTCGTTCAGACTCTTGTCGAGTTCTTGAAGCTTTCTAAGACAACTAGTGTATAGGTGAGTAGACACCCAGGTGTAGACAATCTCTCGCCTCCTTTCTACCTTGCGCAGACTTCGCATAACAACCGGTTCTCTCAGAGCCAGCCGCTAATAGCCTCAGGTTCACCAAAATGGCCGAATTTGCTCAAGCCTCCGACCTGAAGGCATGGCAAGCTCTTCAGGAGCACCATAATACTCTAGGCCGCAATATTGTACTCAAAGAGGCTTTTGAACAAGATCCAGATCGCTTCCAAAAATTCAGCCGCTCCTTCCACAACACTGCTGACAATTCCGAGATTTTGTTCGACTTCTCCAAGAACTTTCTGACCGAGGAAACACTGAAGCTCCTCATCGATCTGGCCAAGGAAGCCGGTGTCGAAAAACTACGGGATGCTATGTTCGCTGGTGAGAAGATCAATTTCACCGAGAAGAGGGCTGTATATCATGTTGCACTTCGAAATGTGGCCAAACACCCGATGCAGGTTGACGGAAAGAGTGTGGTGGAAGATACACATTCTGTCCTTGAGCATATGAAGGAATTCTCTGAGCAGGTCAGGAGTGGCTCATGGAAGGGATATACTGGCAAGCCACTAACAACCATTATCAATATTGGTATTGGTGGCTCTGACCTGTACGAGGGCACCACTTGAAGAGCAACCGTACTATCTACTAACATCTCACCAGTGGCCCAGTGATGGTATCGGAGGCCTTGAAGCCCTATGGAAACCGAGACATGAAGCTGCACTTCGTTTCGAACATTGACGGCACTCATATTGCTGAGGCTTTACGAGATTCCGACCCCGAGACTACCCTCTTCTTGATTGCGTCGAAGACCTTCACTACAGCAGAAACCATCACCAACGCCAATAGTGCGAAGTCATGGTTCCTAAAGTCGGCGTCGGAGAAGGACATCGCCAAGCATTTCGTGGCCCTCTCGACTAACAAGGAGGAAGTCGAGAAGTTCGGCATCGATCCTGCAAATATGTTCGGATTTGAGTCGTGGGTTGGTGGACGTTATTCGGTCTGGTCTGCTATTGGCCTGTCCGTCTGTCTGTTCATCGGGTATGAGAACTTCCAGCAATTCCTCGCCGGTGGTCAAGCTATGGATCAACACTTTTTGAAGACGCCATTGGAGGAGAACATTCCGGTCATTGGGGGTCTCCTCAGCGTCTGGTATTCCGACTTTTATGGCGCTCAAACGCATCTGGTCTCTCCCTTCGACCAATATCTTCACCGCTTCCCAGCTTACCTACAGCAACTATCCATGGAGTCCAATGGCAAGGCCATCACAAGATCTGGAGGCTACGTCAAGTATACAACCGGAGCCGTTCTCTTCGGCGAGCCTGCCACCAACGCTCAACATTCCTTCTTCCAATTATTGCACCAGGGCACGAAGCTTATCCCGACTGATTTCATCATGGCGGCCGAGTCGCACAATCCAGTCCAAGGCGGCAAGCATCAAAAGATGCTTGCGTCAAACTTCCTTGCCCAGGCTGAGGCCCTGATGGTTGGCAAGACGGAAGAACAGGTCAAGGCTGAGGGTGCTCCAGATGAATTGGTCCCTCACAAGACGTTCTTGGGCAATCGGCCAACCACCTCCATCTTGGCGCAGAAGATGACCCCGGCCACTCTTGGTGCGCTGATTGCCTACTATGAGCATGTCACCTTCACCGAGGGTGCGGTGTGGAACATCAACAGCTTCGACCAATGGGGCGTGGAGCTTGGCAAGGTCTTGGCGAAGAAGATCGAAGCAGAGCTTGAGAGTTCCGATGCTACTGGCCAGCATGATTCATCCACCAGTGGCCTCCTTGCTGCTTTCAAGCACAAGGCCGGGATCTGAGAAACAGGGGCAGGACAGTGGAGCAGCGAGGACGAAGGATGAAGCATTTACTTATGACTGATGAGCCTGCAAAAGCACAGAGGTAGATACACATGACCCTTCTTCTTTTTCCACTGGTTCTGATCGTGGGTGATGATGACTTGGACAGTTACATGAACTAACGCCACAGGTCTTCCTCTATTCCTCCATCGCTGGTGATGGGTAGTGCTCACTTCCCCAGTCTCACCCTCCACGGTGCCTTTTAAATCTCTGTGCTCCCTCATCTGACCGTTCTAGCCCCCCCTAGACAGTTCCTGTTGATATGCAGACTGCAACAAACTGATTGCTGCGGGTCACAGCGTTCGCACAGGGCGGTTTCTTTTTGAAGGCGTGCCTTCCCAAGCTTGAAAACTTGTGCAGGTGTGCTCAGTCTGGTTACGTCAGACTCAGAAACCCTCCTACTGGCAGCACCTGCCACATATTCACTTCCTCTGCAAGAGCAGTGTCTGTGCTGCCAGACAGCTGTTTTATATGTTGTCTAGCTCGTGCCAAGGACTGCCAGATAGTACAGAAGGCTGCTCTCCTCTTCCACAACCGTTCACAATCTTCCCTCTCTCCAACAACATCCTCTCTTCCTTGAACAACATCAACTTGTTCTCTTGCTTGCATAGCCCCACTCTCATCTACAGTAAGTCTTCAGCTACCTCACTTCAACAACTTCAGTTGCCGCTGTCATTATCTGCTCACTTTTCACCTCTGCCCTGCCATTCCGATACCTCTACCTCTTCATAACAAGACGACACCCGCTCCTTCAGTATTGACATCTATAGGCTTCATAACCAACTACTCTCGACATTGTCGTCTGAACATTGCTGCCGCCCAGGAGCCATGTCCCATCTGATCATGGAACTCAAATGTAGGTCAATTTTCAGATCCAATCCCTCAAAAGGTGAGTTTTGACTGAGATGTGGCTGACTCTCTTGTCCTCAGCTTTCACCATGATCCCTATGATGTTTCTTCTCTTCAAAAATCTGGTGGCTCATGCCAAGCCTCTGCCAGCCGATCTTGACAACCTCCCTGTCCCTCCTGATTTCATGACAGCTCGCCAGTGCCCTGAGGACCGGCCCCTCATTGACTGCTTCCACCCTCACTTCGGCCTCGTCTATGGTCCACAGGCGGACAAAGCAATATACCGTGCAAAACCAGGTATTGGCTCCGCTCTCAAGGCCGGTCAAACTTCCAACGCGGCCAAAGTCATATCCCCTCTTGGTTCGACGCAACAATGTGTCTTCATTCATGGGGCCTGCCATGAGATTCCTGGTATCAGCGGCCTCGCGAAAGATATTCCCGCTGAAGCGACTGGTGAACATACTAAATCGGGTCATAAGGATGACCGTGAGAATGACCGTGAGGATCACAATGAAAGCCATGGTGAGGACGATGGTGAGGAGATCTCTTGCTCCAGTGAAATGACTGCCGCTGACTGTCAGAAAGTCGAACTCGACAAGCACATTAGCAATTCGGCCACTGCCAACCCTGACAAGGAACTTGCTGCTGCTCCTTCCGATGAAGATGCGGTCAGAATTGATACCAAGACCCTGACAAAGCGCCGGGCTGGTCTCAAAGTCTACTACATGGATTGTGGCGACCACAGTCTTACATCATACTGCTACGCATACCCACGCAACTACTACTGCGGCAGCCTTGGCATTATAATTAACAGTGTATACGACTGGCGTTGCGAGGATAATTGCAGATGTCCTTATCTCGGCCCGCCGCCACTTCCTGAATGGTGCCTTGAAACCTGTTGTGCTTGCCGGAAACTTGAGAATGGATCTTTTGTGGACGATAATGCGGTTGAACCTGATGCCCATGCTGCTGCTGAGGGTGGAGGTGGCACTGTTGATGGTGGATGGGTTATCCCTAATGGTAACCTGACTGCTATGGATGCGGATGCCACTGCCACTGCCGACTAAACGATGTTAGTGGAGGTTAATCAGTGTTCTCGTCCTTGACCGGAAGCAAGGCAGTAGCATGAGACACTCGATCCCACCATCACTTACGATACATCCACATGAGCTACCATTGCACATCGGGAGTTGCTATTGCTGTTGCTATTCACAGGGACTGGGTCCATCATCGACCATCAACCGACTTCCTTGGTGGGCTCCTTTGTTCTACCTGTGTTGTTCTTTTTCCCAGTTCTTCAGTAGGCGAGAAAATACCTTTCAAGTGGATGACCCGCTGTGAAGGAAGGATGACTGATGGGGCTTGGGATGTGATGGGATGGGGCTGTCCTCACCAGAGTGACCTCACAGCAACAACAACTCAGTCATTTGCTCAGATACTTATGGATGGGTAGGTGGCAACTAAGTACCATCTACATACCAGCACAGAATCAGTCATCAAAAGCAAAACATCATAGTCCATTACTAATTCTCTCTGTGCTACAACGTGAAAACACCTAATGACAAAACTGAAGCATAGCATACTTGCTCAC
Organism: Endocarpon pusillum Z07020; assembly: GCF_000464535.1. Taxonomy (NCBI): domain Eukaryota; kingdom Fungi; phylum Ascomycota; class Eurotiomycetes; order Verrucariales; family Verrucariaceae; genus Endocarpon; species Endocarpon pusillum. The sequence goes on from NW_006916228.1 coordinate 138,523, forward strand.
ATCCATACATAAAGCCAGTCCGACTCCAACCCGACCACACTGACACGTAGGTCTGGTGTGTACAACCCAAATATCTTCC